>NW_019246473.1:32089-74389 GCF_002742605.1 Olea europaea var. sylvestris
GCACCACAGATATTTCAGAGAAGAATGGATGAGGTAATCAAACCTATTACTCATTTTTGTATTGAATATGTAGATGATTTGTTTATTCATTCAAATAATATTGATGAACATATTGAGCATCTTGAGAAATTCTGTTATATTATGAAAAAACATGGTATTACACTTTCTCAAAAGAAAGTTGAGATAGCTAGAATTCTTATGATTATTTATAAAAGAAGGAGAATTGCAATTGCAATCCCATATTGGAGAAAAGCTTCAAGAATTTCCTGAAGAAATCAAAGATAAAAAACAATTACAAAGCTTCCTCGGTATATTAAATTATGTTGAAGGATTCATTGAAAATTGTGCTAAATTGAAAAATTATTTTCTTCCAAAATTAAGAAAAAATATAATATGGTCTTGGGAAGAGCAAGATTGTGAAAATATAAGAAAGGTAAAAGAAGAATTAAAGGTATTGCCCAAACTTGTAATACCCCAAGAAGAAGATTTTTTCAACCTGGAAACTGATGCTTCAGATTACTACTGGGGAGCAGTGTTAAAGGTTAAAAAGAATCATAAAGAATATAAATGTGAAAAAGATTGTTCTTGTCCTGAAATATTTGCAGGTTATACATCAGGAACATTCAAAAAAGTTGAAACAAGATATGAGACGAATAGAAAGAACTCATTGCTGTAAAAAGATGAGTTCAAAAATATGAAGATTATTTATTACCAGAGAAGTTCTTGATTAGAACTGATAATACTCAAGTTAAAGCATTTTTGAAAAATAATGTTGATCCATCCGTAACTAATAGATATATTATTAGGATACAGATTTGATTTTCATATTTCAAATTTGATATTGAATATATTAAAGGAAAAGCTAACTTTCTTCCTGATTATCTTAGCAGGGATGGAGCTAGAACAATTAAGGACGAAAGTCCAGATACTTGAGATAAAAGTTTCCTATTTGGAAACCCAAATTCAAAATATCCAAGATAGCCTTCGAGGCAAGAATTTAGCCCATGAGGCAGAAGTTACTTGTACCAAGACTAGTATCCCTTCACAGGGACTTATGAATACTAGCGCTCTCCCCGAGGATAAAGGGAAAGAAAAGAAGGTAATAGGAACCCCTTCACAGGGAATACTTAAACCTATTACTAGTAATAGAGATATTCAAGATATCAAAAGAGAAGGTAGCTCTTCTCAGAGCCAAACTCAATCTAAACTTTCTATTGAAAGGATAGATCCCAAAGATATTATCAAAATATGCCATGAAACAAAAATGCCCAAAAAGAATAACCATGAAGAAGTAACACTCTTTATTGTTATTTTTAATATTCTATCAGATTGGTATCTGGAGATTGGAAAGTGGATGAAGACTCCCCACTATTCGAAATATAACAAGATAAACTTATCCAGGAGCACCAGCCAACTGGGTTCGAAATTGCTTTGAAATAGGAAATATACTTTGTATATATCCTAGTAAAGATCTCAAGGAGATAGCTCAGCTTCCAGCCAACATTAGGAAAGCTGTTAAAAGATATACTGAAGTTGTTAAAACAACAAATATATATATCAGATTTCATTCAGCAACAATGGAATGGGATCCTGTCCTTGAATATATGCATCCATCGTTCCATGTGATCAAAATGGGACTTACAAATCAACATTTTTTACCAGCCAATCAAAAGGTTGTTAAAAATGGATATCAAGATATTCTTAATATGATGCCCTATAGAAGAGCAAAAGGGTATAAAGAAATATTTGAACATGTAACTCAGGTAATTATTGAGAAGGAAAAAATATGGGTTTATCCATCTGAAGATCATATTATCTATTCCAATGCAAGGATGGATATCAAAGAGGAAGATATTTGTTATCTCGACCATCTATTATCAGCAATCATATCCAACCAAGTAAATGGATCGGAAGATATGGCTAAAGAATTATGCAAAATGCTTTGGAATTACAGTGATCACCATTGTGAATGATGTGTTGTTGAAGATATGAGTCAAGCATCCCTTAATGATGAAGAATTCCCTGCAGAATTCTTTGATTCAAAAATGGAGAAGTGATGATGACTAAAGTAGCCCTTTATCACTACTTTAATAAAGAAATTTATTAAAGAAAAACTGTGGCTACTAGAAGACAGAAGATAATGCAAGAAAAGTCTCTATAATTATGACTACTTCCTACTAATGGTCACAAGTGGCAGACAAAGATATAAGATAAGGCATCCAATCTCAAAATAAGAGGTCCACCCAACAAAAAGACAATGAAGAATTCGGTGGAGATAAGATGGCCCAGCTACCCAACAAAGAAAGGTGGAAAACACCTGTCCAAGATAAGATTCTAAAATCGTCTATAAAAGGAGGCATGAAGGAAGGAGGAAGATATCTCGAAATACCTTGAAATAACTTCTCTTAAACACATTTGCGAGAAATCTTTTGTAATCTGTATACACTACTTGTATTCAGAAAAATATTAGATAGTTTGAAGATAGGAAATCACTTATGGAGATCTAAACTTCATAAGGCGAGTACCAAAGTTATGTAAATATAGCTTGTAAGCATGTACAATTTCAGCTCATGAATATTAAAGTAAAATTTGTTATGTTCAACAAAGCTTACATAAAAGGATTTCGTTAAGTTTCTCATGATTCCTCGGCAGTACAGATAGAGATTTTAAAAGATTTTCAAAACTTTGATTTTGAATGGATGTTAGCCATGCCAAAGTACCCGTATTTGATGAATGGTTTAGGGGAAAAAGGCAGTTTTCTAACAAAAATTTGTAGCACCTTGTGTGTGAGTTATCTTTTAAAATTTCGTTCCAAGTAGGAACTTGATTCTGAAAAGAGTTTGGATAGAGGTGAAAACAGAGACTCTGGATACTGTGAGATAGCGTCTGTGGAAACACGGCTAATTCTCTAGAATGAGAAATGCAACCTTAATTGAAAAAACCTTTTGCGGAAGCAGTTGTGGACCCAAATAATTTCAAAACATTTTAAACCTTTACTTGATTCAGAAGATTGATTAAGTACATGCAAAACATCTATAAGAGCATACTGGAAGGAAAGCCTGTTTATTTCCAATTGATTACTGTAAGTTATTTATTTTTACATGCTTATACTTTAATTATTTTCATGAACAATTCACAAGCATCCACTTCCACTATTAATGATGGTAATAATCTTATTTTATTTTTAGATAAAAAAGATGTTTCGTTCTTACTTAAACTAGATAAAAAATCTGATGATATATTTCCTGTTGGTAGAGAAAAAATAGAAGAAATATACAGAGATATAGATTATAATTGTAGAAATAAAATAAGATTTGATCATGTAGGAACTAGCAGAGAAATAAGAAAAGTAGAAGATATTATAACTAAATATACAAATATACAAGAAGAAATCTCAGAAGGATTATTTAAAGGATACATAACCAATAGAGGTCAACCTATAATCTTTAAAGAATTATTAAAATATAAAGAATATTTAAAAGTGTTCGAAAGATTGAAAAATATTAATATATGGCCTGATTGATAAATCCTTAAAGATATAAGATAGATCTTGTAAATAATTTCATTAAGAGCAATATAGTACTTTTAATAGGAAAGGCTATTGTAGAAAATAGGAAGAATTTCCCAGCTATTCTCAAAGTTATCCCCTTAATTTCATACTTTGTATCACCATGGCCACCTAACTTTATCTTGTTTCAACATGACCATTCAATTTCATATAACATTTCATCATGACAACCCAATTTCATATGATGTTTCACAATGGCCACCCAACTTTTTTTCACTATTTTAACTATTTTTTAAAAAGGTAAAATGGTAACTTTGCATCATATATAAAATAAATTTAAAAAAATAAAATAAAATATTTTTTTCCTTGATCCTAGCTTGATTGTCCAGCTTGACGAACCATTTGAGATCCGCATATGGAAGATTTTCCACATCTTCTCTTCTTATTGAGTAAGTGCCATAGCCAATCAGGATATTTAGAATCAGGCTAGACTTTAGGGTCTGTCCCATGCTTTAGGATATTGGCACCAACAACCGTAATGGATTTAACTTCTTTGGTCAGTATGGATGCCTTTGAAGCATCTGCAGTAGCAGCAACCTTAGAGCCTTTCTTTGCTTTAGCACCAGCAGCAAAAGTTCTGTGGCTCACCGGGCGAGTTCCCTCCATTGGGATGCTAATGCTTCTCAGGGATTTGATGTGATTAACTGGCATTGCTTTGTACCTGCAGCAAGAATGAGAGTCATCATCAACATCAAGCAAATTGGACTCCATGTTTCTACAATGTCGACGTTAACTCTACTGACAGATGTTTTTCTATTTCATATCTAGGAATACTATTCAAGCATGTTTTCCACAATCTAACGCAAATTAGTAACCAAGTTAGCTCTTGAAAAATCTTTTGCCGTATCTACCATTTTCGGATCTAAAGGAACCCATCACATCTAACCTTCTGTTCAAAATGTTGTATTAGAATTCAAACAATGTCCTTGTGCATTTTGTATAAACCATATATTTGAAATATGTTCGCCGTCCTGGATCCATAAAGATCCATGCACGCACAAAACACAGGATGAATTGTTTCATTTTCCAGAACTTAACTTTAATAGCATGTTAGAATGGTCTCTTTACCCATGTTTATGGGAAAATTACAAGTAGAACAACCCAAGGCTACACCATAAGCTAGCCACAAGTGTAGAGCAATGCGCCACTCATGGCCGTGCACCTCAAATTGTAGTAAAATTCTATACCCTAGTGAAACTCCACTAACAAAATTGCGTTGAGTCACTTCTACCAAGACATGGTCATACTTTCCCATGCAGTGAAACTCTATACACTAGTGAGGGCAGTGGTGGTCTGAGATATCTACGATGCTATGGACTTCCACAACATCCATGTTGAAGTGAATTATCCATAACAATAAAGAAAAGGATCTCAAGAAATAACCTTAGTTCATCTTTTAATCGAGCTATATATAAAGAAAAGAAAGGACCTTTTGCAATTGTAACGTGTAATTTCAAAAAATGATGTACCTCGAAGGATTCAAACAAAGATGTTTACCTTCAAATGCAACGGGGATTAACTTATAAAAAAATAAAAAAGCTAAAAAGCGTACGAGTAGTGATAATAAATGGGCATTGTTACACTAACAATATAAGATAATAAGAGTATTGATCGTTAATAAAGTTTCACTCATTTTATATCTCAAAATAAGTAATATTACAAATTGGGTTTATTATTCTCTCGACATCAAGGACATATAACATAGATTGGTGAAAACAGATTTAAATGCAGAGGCAGAGCCACTTGGAATTTTGGTCCTAGGTATTTCACATATTAAACTTGAGGAGCTGTCGATTTTTAAGGCAAGGAGAAAATCATAAACAATCGCATAAAAAAATTCAAGAGAAATTGATAAGTGCAATTTTTGCACTTATTTAGGCCATATTACTAAACTTTTATGTTGCCAAATTATTAATTTTTACTTGTGTTAATTTTCTTTTGTTTTCAGTAATGGGCTAGTTCGAAGCAATCAGAAAGGAAGAAGGACAAAATTGAATGAAATCAATAATTTTGGGGTGAATTTGAGAAAGACATTGGTTGTACAATTAATTGGGTTCGAGGATTGAATTGTATTATTTTAAAAGAATTGAGGACTTGGAGAAAAATAAGGTATTAATGAGCCTCAACTTTGTAATTGGACTTACAATTGGAATGCATTGAACGGAATTAGAAACCTAGTTGGCGGCATATTGGTGGAAGAAAGAAAAATGGAATTTAAAAAGAATTTGTGACCTTTTTGGATTGTAATTAGACAACACTTATGGAAAATTAATGAACAATTGAAGGGATTTACTTGGGCTTGAACTTCATTATATTGGGAAGATTTAGAATCCCAATTGGATTCCAACTAGACCGCACAAAAAACAGTAAAATCGCAAAACGTATCGAAACCATTAATTTGAAACCGTTGATTTGGATCCATATAGACCCGTGATTTTTTTTCCTCAAATCAAATCAAACCGTTTCAAAATGGTTTGTTTTAAGATTTGATTTTCAAAAATCGCACATAATCGAACCGAACTATTTTTAATTTTTTAATTAAAACTTTAATTGGATTAACTTATAAAATTTATAGTTTTCACTTTCAGAAAAAATACTAATTTAGCAATACAAATTACAATCAATCCATTGAAATAAATATAGAAAGTAAATTAGGTTTATCATTATTGGCTCATGGCTTAACAAGTTCACAACACATGTACTTACTCCATATCTAAGCTAAACTAAATTCATTTCCAAATCAAATAAAAATACATATATTTTCGACAATCCAAATCATAAGTCAAGAAAACTACGACAGCAAATCACGTCTAAAGCTTCAGAAGCCCTAGCATAAACTTTTATTTCCCAAATATTTGACGCTTATTTGCCACTGCTAAATGAATCAACAATCGCCTTGTGCCTATTAGCATGCCAATTTCTACCTAAATCATATCTTTTTCTCTTCTCTTTCGGTAAGTCTCAGATTCTCATTCAAGTCATTTTTTTGTTGTTCCTTCTTTTATTTGTTGTTTTTGAACTAATTATACACTTGTGAGTTGTGTTTTGAATAGAAAAATGGTTGTTTGTATGTTTAGATGACTAATGAACTTGTTTGTGGTTTGGAAAGAATGAAGGACAGATCGTATTGATTGTATGAAAATGTTAAAGTTTCCTAACTAGTACTACTACCTTCTACTTTAATAAAGTAGTTAAAGAATGAAATTCGTCAATTCCCAATAAGCTTAAACTCTATCAATTTTTGTATATTTGAACATATCATGTTCAATCCTTATTTAAAATCTCACTAGCAAGACGAAATGAGCTTTAACCAAACTATAATACTGGAATGTAACTTTATATTTACCAACCACCATGTGACAACACGAAAGTCAAACAAGAATGGTAAATAAAAATGAAAAATGATGATTTTTTCTATTAACATATTTTAGCAACCAGTTTGAAAATAATTTATTCATAGATTTCATGGTAAATATGAATGTAATTTAACATTTACCATTATTAGTTTTCGTTTAAACTTATATGTTAATTTATGTTAAATATATTACTATAACGTACATAATTAAACCGTGAATTAAAATCGAACCAAATCGCAAATTATTGTTTGGTTTTGTTTGGTTCAAAAAATAAAATGGTTTGATTTTGTTTGAAAAATTCCAAATTTCATAAAATAGTTTGAGTTGAAAATATAGCACAAACCGTCCAAGCTGAATAGTTTGCACCCCTAATTCCAACTTTTCCAATAAAAACTCTACGGCTAGGAGGGAAGAATTTTTACACACATACAGAGGCTGAAAATTAAAGGGAAAATGCACACGCAAAAAGCAAGAAAACATTGGGCGGCTATTGAAAAAAATATAGAGGAAATTACATAAAATCAGGCATTTAAAAGTTCAAATTCAAAATAAATTTATCTATGCAAACATCACGTATTATATATAGTTAATTCAACCAATTCAATTAAAAATCCTAATCAATTTCCCAAATCAATCTTGTCACTTCCTTTCTCACTCTACAATCTCTTCCTTCTCTCTATAACAAATCGCTATAGAAAATCAGTCATCGACAGCACCGATTCCAATGTGAGACTGGCACCGCTACAAAGAAGAGTGACGAAGGCTACAAGGGGCGCGACAGTGACCTCTCCCCAGGAGCGCCGTACTGCGTGAAGATGAGCTGGAAGAAGATGTCATCGGAGATTCATCTTACTCGGATTTTTGTGAGCCACAGCTCAAAGTAGCGCCTATGACTACGCTCGCCACGATGCCTTTGGGCACTGATTAGGTTAAAGAGGTATTGTTTTGTGATGAAAGCTCTATGAATAGCGTCGCTTCACGATGGGTTCAGATATGGTGTGGTGGTGGCCGTGTTGTGGTGTTGTTATGTACGGTGGTGTGGTGTTGCCGTGTTGGTGTGATTTTTCAGCATGTTTTATTGCATTTTTTAGGTGATGGTGGTGGGCTTGTGGATTATTTCGTGGGGGTGGTGGTTGGGTGTGGTATAAATAAAGATAGAGAAAATGGTGGTGGTCTGCTGTGAGTGGTGCGGTCGTGGTGTGCTGTGGGCGTGATGGTGTTATCGGTATGGTGGTGCTCATGATGGTGGTGGCAGGGGTAGTGATGCTCATATTGGTGAGGTGATGGTGGTTTTGGATGCGGTGGTGTCGAACCATTGTTATGTTGTTGGTGGTGATTGTTGCGGTGGCGGTGACAAGTGGGGCATCTGTGACCGACAATTAGGCATTTGTGACTAACTATTTATGCGTCCGTGACCAAAAATCATATGTCTGTGACTTAAAGATAATTTGTGACCGATAAATTGTGACATATGTGACCCATAGATATAATGTGACTTGTAATTTGAATCATCTGTGACCTCGAAATAATATGTGATCTACAAAATTTTTGATTTGTGACTACGAAATAATTTTGTGACCAATTAATTTGACGATATGTGACCAATAAATAAATCTGTGACCTATAATTATGAATGTGTGACCATTAATCGTGTAATTGTGACTTTATTATCTTCATTTAATAAATATTTTAATTAATTAAATATAAACCTGATTTTTGAATTTTAAAAGTATCTATCTGATTTTTGAATTAGGGTAAACTTAATACCTCAGGTGTAAACTCTTCCCAAAAATATATATACGCGCAGAAGCCTGGCCCAAAAAAAGGAATAAGACGGTGACAACACGAAATTGGGGAATTAATCATGTACCGTCGATTTTTTGTGATGTCTTTTATTTTTTATTTGTTTAATTTCAACATTATATTAGGCTAAATTATTTTGTGCTAGGATTGCAATGAAACTTGTATCACAAACCTTTAACTCATGAATTTTATTTCTTTTTTACATTAAAACACTTTGTCAATTATTCAATAATTGACATAGATTTAATTTTCTCTACAATTACATGTGCTATAGTTGTATGAATTTTGTGACATATTTTACCTTCAAAAGATGAAAAATAAGTTAAACAAAGTGTAAATTATTGTAGAATCCGATAGGAGATAGAAATATATCGCTATACTTTATGTGATCGCTAAATATTTATAAACCTTTAATACATTTTTATACGTTCACATCAATCGTAGAAACATAGTCGGGTTACATGTAAAAATAGATTTAATTCTACTCGAAAAAAATTGTTAAACAAATTAGGGATATTAATCTTCATACTTGGCTCGTGTTTTCAAAGGTACAAGTTTCTCGGAGTTGAATGTGATTGATATTAGGATATTCGGGATCCTAGTACGCGTTTCATCATCATATTTTAATCAAGCTAGCATTAATCATAATCTTGAGTCGATTTTATTTAAGTTAGGTCTTACATTTTAATTATGATAGTTAGCGACAATTTAATCTTAGAAAAATCATTAATTTCGATTGTTTCAGTCAAGGCAAAGATAATTTGAACTTGAACTAGTACGATACTTGGATTCAAAAATTCATTTTACTACTTGTCAACAAACCGTGCACTTGTGGTATTTTTGATCGAACAATAATTTTGTCAACAGAAATTTTATCCGAAAAACCACAGAGGATTACCAACAAGAAACAACAATTTCGAAAAAAAAAAAAATTATAAAGAGTTGAGTTGATAGCCAATCATTCACAACAATCAGATCGAATGCGATTTCACCATATAAGGCCCATTTTTACACTAATAAAATCAGATACTACCTCCCAATTTCGTTGGTGAAGAAGATGAGTTGAAATCACTGCAACACGAATAATAAATTGGTAACGACGGTGATGAATGTCTCCTCATTTCCCTAATTTTTAGCGTAATACCGAGGAAGAAGACCCTTTGCTCGATGAACGAAAGAAACAGACATGGGTTAGTTCTACATTTGTCAATGGGGCGGGGCGGGGCGGGGCGGGGCGGGGCAACTTTTTATCTTGTTCATTATTTATTTATTTATTTTTTACATTTTCAAAATTTTCAGTTATAATATTGTTAGAGAATAAAATACAACTCCAAAATAGGTTTTTAACGGGTGAATTAATTAGAAATAAAATTATTTTTAATCTTTTTTTTTTCATAAATAAAATTAGACCAATCAAATATTTAACTTTTACATTTGAAAAATTAAGTGGTTAATTAAAAGGGGAAAAACCTGAAATCAAATGTTTAGGAATTTAATTAATTGAAAAAAGTCATAATTTTTATTATAATTTATTTTTTTACATTTCTGATATTGTTTCCAAAATAATAATAACTCAAAGATATGTTCTCTTTTTTATGACAACACACAGTGTAAAACATTCTTTTGATTTATAATTATTATATTTTCATTTACACGGTTAGAGGTCCCCAAACTTGCGATCATGTCAAATGTCACAGTGGTCATAGTTGGCAATCATTTATGCTTATATAACAATCGTCACCTGAAATCGTCGCAATTCTTCGAGATAGTAGTAGTTGTAGTCACAATTGTTTGTTACATCACGTGAACTCATGCCATATGAGTCAAACTCGCAAATATAAGATATGAATGAGTCAAACTCGCAATTAATTTTTGTTAAAGAACCCATCGAACATCACGATAGTGACATACAGTAACATTGTAGAAGGATTCACATACCTTACAATGAAGTCACAGCATACATTCAGAGCTTGTGTTAGGAGTGATTTTGAGAATTGATTTTTTGACCGTTAGGAGAAAAGTGGGGTCCACCTGTGAGAGAAGAAGTCAAATATGACGGTTGGAATAGTGAAATAACGGTCAAAAAATCAATTTTTTGGGTGAAAAAATCGGGTCCAAACATGCCCTCAATGTTTCTGGTAGCTGCTGCAATGTCGACCCAAAATATGCAGAGATTTCAATTGTTGTGTCATGGAGAACACAACTAATTTTCTATATTGTAGGGATAAATTTAAAAGAGGGAAATTATTTTCATTTATCCAGTGCTCGATTCTTGTGCGAATCTTCTAATCTATGGAACCTACCAAATCATTTCAATACAAATATTCAAAAAATTATTTTAATTTTGGAGTGACCCCGAGTTTTGCAATTTTGTTAAATGTTTCTCATTTCTCAAAATATATAGTTAACTATATGAATTATCAAACCTTAATAAATATATATCCATTTCATTATGAGCCCCCGGGACATGCTAAGGACAGGAGTGAGATTATCTCACGCTTTGTTGGCAGTCACAGTGTGGGAGTTCGATTTCTGAGACATGAAACTGGACTCCTTGTAAGTGCAATGTACATGCAACTCTTATTCCCTGACCTACTGGGACACATATCACGATTTACCTCACTCACAAAAGCTCTAGGGACGGAGCAGTGGGGGCCCTCAAGGTTGAGGTTCAACCTTTATATCCATTTCATTATGATTTGATATTTGTGAATGCACACTAACATTATGGCCCCGTTTGGTACATATTAATGTAAAAATAAGAATGAAAAATATAGTCGTTACGGATCCCATACAAGAGATATAAAGTCAAATATCGTGATTTGATGTGATGAATAACAGTCATATTTTTCATTTTAATGGGAAAATAATGAAAAACAAACGGGGATTATATAATAAAAATATTTTTCCAAGAATATACTTTAACACAAGCCTTATGAGGAAAAAATATGGACAGTAAAGGTACAACCGTCTTCGAGGTAAGGACTACGAAGAGAAAATGTATTAATAGTAAATAAGTTAAATTATGTGTTTTTCAAGTTTTGTCCACTAATTTTATTGAGATTGTCAATTTCATCATTCATATAAAAGTAAATATTCATTTTCATCCTTAATATCTCATTCCATTTATATGCTAATTTAATAAATAATTTATTATTTAATATTTAATTAATTAAATTGGATATGTAATTGTTAAATATTTATTAACGTAAACTATTGTAATTTTCAAATAGGCATTAATATTTAAATAAATGAAAAGTAAATAATAAGACATGCTAATTCTTTTTTGTTATTTGATTAATGTGAATTTTAAAATGAGGATTCTCAACTTTGAATTGAGTTTTGTTGCGAACTTATTACTCGATCAAGATTTCACATTTGTGGGCTACAATTTGAAAAAGGCGTCGAGTCTAGTAAATGATTCACTCTTTAGAAATTTGTATTACCCCTCATTTTCACATTTGTGTATGTTCAGTTGAAAGCTTCTGTCGAGATAGCGATGAAGGAACGTTTTTGAAATGAACTTATTTTAAAAATAAGTGGATGTATAACTTATTTTTAATGTGAACCCGCATATATTCAAAGCCAACGTAAACCACAAGTTTGATGCTTACGCCCTAGCTCACTCAAATGCTCTGGCCATTAATAGAAACAAAACTATATAAATAAGGATAAAGCTAACGGTACATAATTTGGTGTATCGAAAGGTTTACACCCTCTCACATGAGGGTGGGATCCATGTGAATAAAATATTTGAGTGGACCCTATCATGTGACAATGTGTACACCTTATAATACACCAAATTATGTACTCCTAACAAAGCTCGTATAAAAAATTCATATAGTCCATCCCAGTCATTGATATAGTTTAAAAGAATTATAAGTGATGCTCTTGAAAATCATGAAAATAGCAAGCTAACATCAATTGATTTCAAAAGAAATACCAAATACAGTGCATGTTTGGCAGAGCTTAAAATTCAACTTATTAATTTTTAACACATGAAAATAAGATCCACAATTACTTATTTATTATCTATACATTTCATAGGATGTACAGCTTATAATTACTTTAAAATATTAATTCAAGCATTCCTAAACATGCTTTCAATCTCGACCTGTTAATCCACAAATAAAACTCATGACATATCTTAGAAAATAAAATAAGAAATCAAAATCGTAATCAGAAAAGTACGATCCTGAGAACATAAACCTAGGCACCATCTTCCATTCTTGATTCATTGACTCGTGACAACAGTTTCTCTATAATCGTCTCAGCTCTCTCTCATTTGCGCAATAACCTACTATGTCATGTCTTTTTGTTCACCGGCCTCAGCGACACTGAGGAATTTGAACGCCGGCAAGGGTTGGCATAGACCACTCATATTCTCGACGACTCCTAGGACCAATAGCCCAACCTCTTTGCAAAAACTTACTTCTTTTCTCACATCAATAAGAGATACCTGTTGTGGGGTGGTAACTATAATTGCACCATCTACTCCCGTTTCTTGGAGGAATTGGACGATCGAGATAGGCTCGTCTGAGGTCCCAGTTGGTGCATCAACTACAAGAATATCAAGCTCTCCCCAATTGACATCAAGAACTGCTTAATAATCCCATTCTTTCTGGGGCCCCTCCATATGACAGCTTCATCCGGGCGAGGGAGCACGAATCCAATTGACATGGCCCCAAGGTTCGACTCAACATAAGCAGGAGACCATCCAAAATTACTCTGGTAAATCTTTTGTCCTTCCAAACCGAGCATTTTTTGGGATGCTTGGACCACAAATATTGATATCAAGGAGACCCACCTGGAAATCCATAGCCAGGCAAAAGAAAGTTGAGCAGAGAATGCACTCTTGCCAACACCACCTTTACCAGACAAGACCAGAATTTTGTGTTTCACAGTTGCCATTCTTTCCATAATGGCCACCAAGTCAACAAAGAAACATTCATAAAACATAAAAGATTTTAAGTTTTTAATGAAATGATAAATAATCGGACAGAGGAACATCGAAGAAGGAACGTTCTTGAGGCATCTGAAAAGCAAGTAAAACAGCAACAACTTAAAAAGAGAAGTCTTGCTACTCCATCCTTATATCAGGTGCATTCTAATGCCACGAGATCATAAGTATAAAATTTGACCACGGCAAGCATGAGATTTCTCATGCACACAAACAGTGTAATTCTAGCAAAACGTTAACTTGCAAATCCATTCTTCTCACTACAAGTCAATTTAGGAATTTTGAAAGATGCCCAGTAGTGCAAATACTTCCCCCCTTTCAACATTACTTAGCTTTACGCTCTTGTTAACATTAAATGCTCAGCCCTTCATTTTGCTTAATTTTTTTCTCCATTCAATCAAAGTGAAAGAATAGTTATTACAGCACAGATTTTCCGAATTTACCAAAACCAAACACCCAAATATTTCTTCTCGAATGAGTATCCACATGATGATTTTACCAGATTGAAATGAAATTCCTATTACTCTACCCCATAGTTTTAAGGTAGCAACAAATTTAACAACAAACCCGAATCAACCGTAAGAAACTATTTTCAAAACCGTGAGCCAAAGAAAATAAAAATATGGAAATTGAACCTCGGTCAGGGCCTTTAGGAGCAGTAGCACAAGCCTCTTGATTAGGGCATTCTTCGCAGGCATCGGATTTCCCAGCTGACTCCGATTGAGGCCCTGGGCAACTACATATCCGAAAGTCAGGCAAAAAACATTGGTAAGGAACTCAATTAAATTACTCTGAAACTAAAAACTATACAAAATCACATGCGCTCATTGGCAATTTCGGGTATTTCTTGGCCGCCGTTTTCCATTTTTCTTCTTCGAGCTTCCGACTTATTAATCTTCTTCCCCACGAAAAGTAGAGAGTTAAATGTTTGAATGGCCATTAAACTTTACCACATGTCACGGTTTTCTCACCGTACTTCTCCAGGCACCACCGTCACAGCAATTGCTCTGACCGGCAGCCTCATCGTCGGTACCGTCAGACCAATTACTCCTCTAACCCTAAACCAACCCGTCGCCTGGAACCACCACCACCATCATTTACAGACTCCGACACTGCCATCATTGTCATCCCCTACCAAAATCACCAACAGAACTCCAGTAAACACAACTTGTCACCGGCCTCCCTCATTGACTGCCCACCCACACAAGTAACAAAACACCACAACACCATTTATTCACCACCGTCGGCTGTCCAAGAGTCAACCCACCCAAACCCAGAAAATTCAAACCACAATCTACCACCATTGCCATCTGCCGCTGCAATCAACCACAATCCAAACCTAAAAAATTCATCCAACTACTTCTTCTCTCTTTCTCGTCACAGACACATTACATCCACCACTATTTTGCGGCTATTACCACCAAAATAATAATAATAATAATAATAATAATAATAATAATAATAATAATAAAATTCCACCTCTCGTGCCTACCTCTGCCATCCACCACTTTCCTATTTTTCAATTCAAAACTTCTCCAATTTCAAAGAACAAGGCAATAATTTTTTTCCCTTTACTCGATTGAGTTGCCCTTTTGTTTACTAGTGAATTTCCAACTTCTTTTCTTTGGATTCTCTATGTAATAGCGATTATTTTCAAGCTTTTCAGGAGGTGGTGAATGCGGATTCCGTTGTTCTTGGGGAGACAGCTGACGAAGGAGGAGGGAGGTGGACTAGGCATTATACTTTTGTAGACTGTCATCGCAAATTAGAAGCACTATCTTGCTTTTGAAAGGCTTGGGAAGAGGTGGGGAAATTTAGAGTTGAAGGTGTTGGAGAAGCTTTCGGTTAATCTTTGGGCTGCTTCACCATTTCGTTGGGCTTTATGAAACTTCAAATTATTTGAGGGTCAAATATGTGTAAAATTGTGTTTTTTTGAAGATTACATTTTATGACTCTTATGGGTTGGGTTGGGTTGGGTTGGGTTGGGCTGGACTGTGCCGTACACGTGGCATAGTTCCAACCCTTGGATAAATCGGTTCATATGAATAGATATTTACTTGGCTCTTGGTCTTCAGAAGTGGCTGCATGGTTTTTCAGTTTTTAGAATTCTCTTTTTTCTCTCTCTGTGAGGGTTTCTTCTTCGTGTTCCTTTCTTTCTGTACATCGTAACCTTAAATCTTTGTGATGTAATCTCCAATTTGGTAGAAAAGGAAGGTTTGAGTAATCTTTGTGAGATCTCTGAGAGAATATTGTGTGAGAAAAGAGGCTAGAATAAACTCAAATAAATATTTGATTTCTTCGAACATTTTGTACTGACTTCTTTGTAAAAATTAGTGGAATCGAGCATAACTCTTGATTGAGGCTCAACGGGTGAGTAAGTCGCAAGATTGAACATTTGGGCTCCATTTTGGGGCAGAAACATATCTGGTGTTTCTCGATTTATGTTTTCTGCAATTTATTTTCTGTAACAAATTTTCAAAATACAAAATAATGTAACTTTGGGACCAACAAGTAGTATCAAAACGTGTTTCTAAAGATTCTTGATTGTGTCATTTGAAATCATTTTTCTACTTACCGGATCTGCAAAATCTGAAGTTCTTATTTGTTTTTCAAAGAAAATTGTTTGAAAACCTTCTATGACTTTTGTTTTTCCTTCGATCTGATTCTGACCGACTTATTTCAAATAAATTTGTACATCTTGCAAGATTCGGTAGTGAAATGTTATTTCTTTAAAAATTTTTGTACAATATCCCTTATCTTGGTACTGACTCATTTGATCTTTTGTTTTTGCACTGAGTTTTGGCAAAACGGTATAACTTGTACTGAATCTGGTGAGTTGAGTTGACTCATCCTGAGTTCACACCAAGTTTCTGACATACTGTTGAGATCATACTAAGTCACAATAACTCAGAGGGTTCCTGTGCGTTTGATATTCCGATTCAATTCTTGGTACTTTCTAATTGGTGTCTTTATTCTGAAATCAACATTTCAGAATCTGGTATTTTCTGAAACCCCGCCTATACTTTGTTATTGTGCCCCTGATTAATTGGAACTAGTTATTAAGGTAAGTAATCCACCATTACTTTCATTTGTCCAGATCCTCTGAGAGGAACTAGAAATCTAAGGGAGTAGTGGAATCAAGGATTACCACTTTTTAGGCTGTTAAATACTGCACACTATTTCTGTCGTCAGTAATTGGTCTCTAAGTAATATTGCATGATAATTTTCCATACTTATATAATTGTTAGCTTTCCTTATAATCATATTCTTGTTATTAAAGTTCCGCCTTTTGAAATTGCAATACTCTGTGTGTTGTATTGTTGTAATACTGTGAATAACTTGTCAATATGTCAACTGCACACAAATTTGAAGTTCAAATTTGGAACGGTACTAGAGACTTCAGTCTCTGGCTCCAGAAAATGAGAGCCATATTGTTACAACAAAGGTGTGCAGGTGTCCTTGATGGCACTAGGGCTGCTGAGATCAGTGCTTATAGAAGACAAGACTAGATGAGATTGCTTGGAGTACCATTTTTCTGCACTTGTCGAATAATATGATTAGAAAAGTAGGTGATGCTAATACTGCTGAGGCATTATGGACGAAGTTAGAAACCCTATATATAACCAAGACTATGCCTAGTAAGTGCTATCTCTTGAGACAGTTCTACAACTTTAGATTTGATTCTTCTAGCAGCCTAGAACACAATATTGACAAATATACAAAATTAATTCAAGATTTGGCGAATTGTGTTGAAAAGCTATGTGATCAACAGTAGATTGTGGGCTTCTTGAACTCTCTAAATGAGAAATATAGGGACATTAAAAATACCCTTGAATATGGAAACGATGACCTTACTGTTGACATTATAACATCAGCGTTGAGAAATAAAGAACTTGAATTACAATCTGAATCTATTCATTCTAAAGGAGGTGAGGAGCTACATATTAGAGAAAAACCTTTATGGGGAAGAAGAACAATCAATGTAATTTCAGCTCCTCTAAGAAAGGAAAGTTTGTGGACCAAAAATTTAAAGACAGGAACAAAAGTCAAGTAAAGAACAAAAACCAAATTAGAAAATGTTACAATTGTTGTAAGACAGGACATGTGATAAAAGACTGTTTTCAGAAAATCTCTGACTTGAAAGAAAAGAACAATGTTGATGGCTTTGTAGCAATAGCTTGCAACCATGATCCTAATATATAGGGGGTTGTCCTTGTCACTACAACTAGAAAAGATCCAAAAGAATGGGTTCTTGATTCTGGTTGTACCTTCCACATGTTCCCTATTAAAGATTAGTTCTCTGAATTTGTTGAACTTGATGGGGGGAAAGATCCAAATGGGTAATGACATGAGTTGTCAGATAAAGGGAGTTGGAAAATTGAAACTGATGTTAAGCAATAACTGCAGTCTTGAACTGAATGATACTAGATATGTTCCGGAACTCAAAAGGAATCTAATCTCCTTAGGAGAATTAGATAATCAGTACAACATAATGATTTATAAAGATTTTCTAAGACTAAATCTTGATGACAAGAATATCATCTCCTTTCTTAAGATAAATGGCATCTACACCATTTTCGCTGAACCTTTAATATGTTGCAGTGCTACAGCTCTAAACTTCACCTCTATCAAATCCTTAATCTAACATAAAAGACTTGGCCATATTTTCGAAAAGGGTCATATTTTCTTAAATAAACTTGGATATTTTGGAAATGATAATATTGAAAAGCTAGATTTTTGTGAGGACTGTATAATTGGAAAGCAGACAAAAATGCCTTTCAAAACTGGATTTCACAAATCCACTTCCATCTTAGAGTATCTATATGCTGACCTTTGGGGACCAACTGCAATAAATACCTTAAGTGGATTTAAATTTTATCTACTTATAGTAGATGATTTTTCAAGAAAAATATGGACATTTCTTTCATGACAAAAATCCGAAACTTTTCAAACTTTTAAATAGTGGAAATTGATGATTGAAAATCAAATAAATAAGAAAACCAAAGCACGTAGAACAGACAATGGACTTGAGTTTTGCAATTCTGAATTTAATTCTTTTTGTAAAGAATTTGAAATCTTAAGACACAGAACTGTGACTTACACTCCTCAGCAAAATGGTGTTATTGAGAGAATAAATAAGACTCCATTGGAAAGAGTCAGGTGTATGCTTCATAGTTCTGGCCTTCCAAAACTTTCAATATTCCTAAAAAACTGTGGTCAAGAAAAATGACAGATTACAGTAAACTTGAAGTCTTTGGGTGTGCTTCATATTCTCATCAAAATGAATGCAAACTAGAACCTTGATCCTTAAAATTATTTTTTTGGGTTATGGGGAGGCGACCAAAGGATATAGACTTTGGGTTAAAGAACAAAATGGTTACAAAGTTATAATTAGCAGGAATATTATCTTTAATGAAAATATATTTCCCTCTAATACCCCTACAACTCCAAAATCTGATGAACCTGCAATTGTGAGGAAAACTATAGTAGAAGGCCAAACTGAAACTGCTGTAGATCAAGGTGATTTGATTGAGGTGGAGTCTACTCAATCAAATAATGACAGTAACCAAAATGATTCTGAAACTGAGGCTGAATCTGTTAACCCACCACTGGCTTATTATCAACTCACAAGAGACAGGGAAAGGAGGAATATAATACCTTCGACCAGATTTAGAAATGATGACTTTGTTACTTTATTTTCTGTTTTAGACTCCTTAAATTTTGAACCCATTAATTTTGAAGAAGCAATAAACTGTCCTGATTTCAAGCTTTGGAAGGAAACCATGAATGAGAAAATGGATTCTTTAATAAAAAATAAAACTTAGGTTCTTGTCAACAAACCTAAAGATAAAAGGGTAGTTGACTGTAAATGGATTTTCAAAATTAAACAAGGAGATTCTAAAATAGAAAATAAAAGATATAAAGTCAGGTTAGTGGCTAATTGTTTCACCCAAAAGGAGGGAGTACATTATAATGAAATCTTCTCACCGATTGCCAAGTATACTTCAATCAGAATTTTATTGGCTTTGACTGCCCATTTTGACTTGGAATTGGATCAACTTGATGTTAAAACAGCCTTCCTTAATTGTGACCTTGATGAAGTTATATGTATGAATCAACCTAAGGGTTATGAAGTAAAATCTAAAATTGAAAAGGTTTGTTTGTTGAAAATGTCTCTTTATGGGCCGAAACAAGCCCTTAGGCAGTGGTACATAAAGTTCAATTCCTACGTTCAAACCTTGGGTTTTGTAAAAAGCAGTTATGACTCCCGTTTGTTTTTCAAAGGGTTAGGTGGACCCGAATCCATTTATTTGTTATTGTATATGGATGATATGCTACTTGCTTGTCATGATAAATTTGAAATTGAATCTGTTAAGTCAAAATTAAAGTCTGTATTTGAAATGAAAGATTTAGGTCCAGCTAGTAGAATCCTTGGCATGAAAATAGTAAGAGATAGGTCTTGTTGCACTCTAATTTTAAAACAATCTGCATATATACAGAAAATACTTGAAAAATTTTCTATGTTAGAGTGCAAACCTGTTTCATTGCCTATTGCTAACCATTTTAAATTGTTGAATGATCAATCACCTAAATCTAATGATGAATTAAAAAGAATGGAAATGTGTCTTATGCTAATGCTATAGGTTCCATTATGTACCTCATGGTTTGCACCAGAACTGACTTAGCTCATGGAATCAGTATTTTAAGTATGCTTATGGCAAATCCTAGGGAAACACACTGGTTTGCAATAAAGTGGATGTTTAGATATTTGAAAGGTTCAATTGACCTAGGTCTAAAATTCAAAAGAACAAATGAATGTATAATCTGAAAGGGCTATACTAATTCAGACTTTGCTAGTAATCTTGATAGGAGAAGATCAACATCCTCCTACATTTTTACTCTTTGTAATAGTTGCATTAGTTGGAATTCTCAGTTGCAAAAATTGGTTGCATTGTCCTCGACAGAGGCTGAGTATATTTCTGCATGTGATGCTGTGAAAGAAAACATATGGTTAAGAGGATTATTAAATAAAATTGACTTTGTAAATGAATCTGTTAGCATTTATACTGATAACCAAAAGTGCCTTTATCGAAGTAAAAACCCATTTTATCATGATAGAACAAAGTATGTTGACATAAAATTCCATTTTGTAAGGAATATGGTTGAACATGGTGTGATCAGTCTAGTTAAAATCCCTATAGAATTTAATCCTTTTGATTTAGGAACAAAAATTCTGACACTAAACAAATTTAAAAATTGTTTGAAGATTCTGAACATCATCTAAGAGACTGATCAGGTGATATTCAGAATATTAGTATTTCATTTGTTGAAAAGTAAATTAATTTCAATTTTTTTTTCGGGTTCTTAGAGCTAATGAAGTCAGGTAATGTTTGAGTCCACTAGTTGAAACAAAGAAATAGTTCAGCAAGGTGGAGAATGTTAATGTTTCGGGTGCTTCACCATTTCTTTGGGCTTTATTAAACTTGAAATTATTGGAGGCCCAAATATGTGTAAAACTGTGTTTTTTGAAGATTACGTTTTATGCCTCTTATGGGTTGGGCTGTGTCGTACACGTGGCATAGCCCCAACCCTTGGATAAATCGGTTCATATGGATAGATATTTACTTAGCTCTTGGTTTTCAGAAGTGGCTGCGTGGTTTTTCAGTTTCTAGAATTCTCTTTTCTCTCTCTTTGTGTGAGGGTTTCTTCTTCGTGTTCCTTTCTCTCTGTACATTGTAATCTTAAATCTTTGTGATGTAATCTCCAATTTGGTAGAAAAGGAAGGTTTGAGGGATCTTTGTGAAATCTCTGAGAGAATACTGTGTGAGAAAAGAGGCTAGAATAAACTCGAATAAATCTCTGATTTCTTCCAACATTTTGTATTGATTTCTTTGTGAAAATTAGTGGAATCGAGCATAACTCTTGATTGAGGCTCAACTAGTGACTAGGTCGCAAGACTGAACATCCGAGCTCCATTTTGGGGCAAAAACATATATGGTGTTTCTCGATTTATGTTTTCTACAATTTATTTTCTGTAACAAATTTTCAAAATACAAAATCATGTAACTTTGGGACCAACACTTTCCAATGGGTTTAGTTGAGAATGACGGTGGGGAGTTAATTGTTCCAATGGTCACTAAATTTAGGTCCATGTCTTTGATTAACCACTGAACTTTAAAATGTCGAATTTTGGTTATTGAACTTTGAAAAATATTGAGTTTTGATCACTGAGGTTAGGTCTATGTCTTTGATTGGTCACTGAAATTTAAAATGTCGAGTTTTGATCACTGAACTTAGGTCAATGTCTTCGATTGCTCACTGAACTTAGGTTCATGTCTTAGATTGCTCATTGAAATTTAAAATGTCAAGTTTTGGCTACTGAACTTTGGGATATGCCGTACGTTACTCACTAGCATAACTGTTGAATTTTGAAAAATATCGACTTTAAAGTGAATATTGTACAACATTTTTCAATGTTCAGTGAGTAATGTAAAATATTTTTCAAAGTTCAATGAGTAATGTACAATATTTTTCAAAGTTCAGTGGTCAAACTCAACATTTTAAATTTCAGTGAGCAATCGAAGACATGTACCTAAGTTTAGTGACCAAAACTCGACATTTTAAATTTCAGTGGCTAATCAAAGACATAGAGTTAAGTTCAGTGGTCAAAACTCGACATTTTAAAGTTCAGTAGTCAATCAAAGACATTGACCTAAGTTTAGTGACCACTGAAAAAATTAGATAGATGGTGAAGTTGAAGCTGAGGCGTGTTTGGCTGATGTGGAGGAGCACTTAAGCATTTAACGGTCCACGTAGATTTCTCGTTTGCCACCTAGATGGAGTTAAAGACGAAATTCCTTCAGTGAGTAACGGGAAGCAATGCACCTAAGTTCAGTGGCCAGTGGGACGATTCTTAAAGTTGAATGAATAAGTCAGGACGAAGTGTAAAGTTCGATGGCCAATGAAACATTTAACTTAAAAGTAGAAGATGAATTTGTCATCTTTTTTGAAGTAAAGTTCAATTTAATGGCCTGAGGAAGTGTTTCCTACTGAGTCAGGTTTGGTTTTTATTTTTTGCCCCAAAATTTTGACCGTTATATTCATCAGTCAGTCGTCATTTTTGACTTTTTCTTTTATAGGTGGAATCCATTTTTCTCTCTAATGATTAGAAAATCAATTCTCATAATTAATACTGAACAAGCCTTGAGATTGTAGTGGATTTCATTCTAAATTAGGCGTTCAATTGAAATTGTATGGTGTTAATGTATTTTAAATAATTAGTGGATTCATAAAGGTTTAAATGGATTTTTAAATACTTGGATGGATTTTAGGTTTGAAAATACATATAATCAAATCTTTTTGAATTTTCACAATATTTGATGAGAATCTTATGAAATTTGTAAAACTTTATTTACATTTGCGGAATTCATTACAATTTATAAATTTTTAAAATTTATTAAAATCTTAGTTGGAGACATCTTAAGAGTATAATATAGAAAAATAATATGTTTGTCAAACCTAATGATGTCAACGAGCCGAGCCGAAAATTAAGGCTCGAGCTCAACTCGAGTAAAATGGTAGAGCTTTTTTAAGAGTCTGAGCCAAGCTTTTGCTCGATCGAAAAATCAAGGCTTGGGGCCTTACTGAGCCGGGCAGACTCGACTTATTTTCTATTTTTTTTTTAATAAAAAGGGCAGAGGTTGTTGCCTTAATTTTTAATTTTTTTTAATAATAGGCCCGTGAACCGAGTTGGTGAGCCACACGGGCCCGCGCGGGGCTCGGCCCAACTCTCCAAAATGGGGCTCGACTCGAACCTCTACCCGGTAGAACTAAGTCTCGAGTCGGGTCGGGTCGGGCATTTTTCAAGTCAAACCATGGACGACTCGAGTCGACGAGCCCGATTACTATCCCTGGTCAAACTTGGAAAAAATTTCTATTCTCTGAAACATGGACAGAGATAAAATAAATACGCTTGCCTAGTGAGAGAAAGCAATTGGAATATGCAACCCAAATTTCAATTTGGTGGGTTCAGCCCAAAACACTGTAAACTATTATTCTTCAGAGCCCAAAAAATAGATCATAATTCAATTTTTATTAAATAAATAAATAAATTATTAATTAAATATATTAAGGTCACAATATTATACCTTTTATGATCATGGTTACGTACTAATCATAATCACATTATTTCTCAATCACAGATTATAAATATTATATGTGACAACTTATTTTTTGATCACAAATTATCAAATAAATTGGGCACGCATTATTTCTCGATCAAAAAATCAAAAATTTTGTAGGTCACAATTTATTTCATAATCACAAATTATCAAGTTTATTGGTGTAAAATTATCAAAGTAATTGAGTAACTACTACAAATTTAGTCACAATCTTACATTTTTTTGATCAAATATTATTCATTGATCACAAATTAACTATTTTATTGATCACAATAACCAAAATAATTTGATTATAAACACTCTTTATCCCGCCACATCCTTACTCTACCACCAGCATCAATCGAACATCAAGCCACCTCACCACCACCATAGCTCCATCACCACCACCACTACCACTAAATGCACCACCACCACCACTTGCAAACTATCAACAACTGCCCTTAAAAATTACCTCAAAACTTTGGATAAGCAGATCGGAGGAGGAAGAAATACCTCAAACCTATCGCCGCAACAACGACGCTCATCGCCAAAGCCACAAAAATTCACCAACTTTAAAAAATTCAACTTCTTGCCGTATTAGATCGCCATCCACATTTCCTAGCACCTATGTTTTCAAGTCAAAGTCGTCGCCTTCGCCATCTTTCTACTTTGTCATTGCAACCTGCATCTTTTCCGAATACCAATCCATTAGCTCCATCCATCAATCATCGTTGACACTACCACCGCCATCCTTCACTCCGAAAGTCAAACATGCCACAAACTAAAGTTGCTCCAACAATTAAATTTGACATCACTAAAAGAAGACTCTTCGACTTCAAAATACACTGTTACTACAGAGAGATACCGATTGACATTTAAATCGCTCATTGTCGATCAACATGCCCCCGCGTTGCGTGTAACGAGGTGTCGTTGCTTGACCCATCAATTTTGTCAGATTGTGTGCAGCGATGAAGGTGTTATTAGAGAGAAGATAGGAATTAATTGTTCCAATGGTCATTGAATTTAGGTCCAAGTCTTTAATTAGTCACTAAAGTTTAAAATGTCGAGTTTTGGCTATTGAATTTTGAAAAATGTCATATGTTACTCACTAGTGTAACTGTTACGCTAATTAGTAACGTATATGATAGTGAGTAACGTATGACATTTTTCAAAATTTAGTGGCCAAAACTTGATATTTTAAACTTTAGTGACCAACTAAATACTTGGACCAAAATTCGACATTTTAAACTTCAGTGACCAATTAAAAACATGAGGGATCTAAGTTCAGTGACCTTTGGAACAATAAACTCAAAAGATAGTGAGAAATTTAATATAATATTACTAATATTAAAAAAGTGAATTATAACCTGATTTTTAATGATCAAGTTTTAAACTTAATTTTTGAATTTGAAAGTTGAAATCCATGTGTGGGTGTAATTTACACGTTTAGGATTTACATCAAAAATAGGATTGTTAATGGGACATGCTGAGCACGAGACTTATTGCCTTAAGTTGGACTATGCTTGCCACACGAGCTCATTCCTTGATCGGTGAACTGAGCCAGCTTCAGCTTATAATTTTCTATTTTTAATTATTTCATGTCGAAAATTACACTTGCTCCTCAAAAGAAAATGAAGACATAAGTTTAAGGATGCTTACTTAGGACCTGTTCGGTAGCGATGATGAGAATTGATTTTTTAACCGTTAGAAAGAAAAGTGGGTTCCATATGTGAGTGAAAAAATAAAAAATGACAACTGAAATAATAAAATAACGATAAAAAAATTGATTTTTTGGGGTGAACGAGGGGCTTAATTATTTTATAATTTAATTTGTTTGTGTCATCTTCATGACTTGACCTGCGAGTTGAATGAACACTGTTTGTAACATGACACGCCAATGCTTAGCAAATTTTAGAATATCCACTGCCTAAGAACATAAGCTGTTGTAATACCACGCATAATTTGGAAGAACACAAGTTAGCAAACTGATAATTGGCAAGTTATAAAAATTCAGAGTTCTAAATTTTAACTGTCGGATAATTTATTGCTTTAAATCACCGGATCTTTCATGTTAAATCATTAAGAAATTGAAGAATTAAAGCGGAAGTGTACCTGAATCAGACATAGTTAATGCAATAATGAATTTCGAGGTATAGTCTTCCCAATCTACACGCAGTCTCCTTTTTCTCTTTGTGATGGGATGCAGAAGAGAATGAATAATACTTACGTGTGATTTGGTGACCATAACCGTATTTATATAGCGACGCCCTTTGACCTAATTCGGCCCATCATAGAATTAGGATTTGGGCCTGGTCTCTACACATATGTAAACCCACATTTTAATTGGATACATTAAAACCCAAAATCAAAGCCTTATTAGATCACTTTAATTGGGTTCAATCGAATTTGATAGCCTTTAATTTAACACACAATTATTCACACATATAAGCCCATCTGTTGATTAAAAAATTCTTACAATCTCCCACTTGAGCTATATGTATCACCTTATAATTGTGCATTAAATATAACCTTATGAGTACTCAGAATTTTGCTATCATTACTGAATGCATCTCCAAAACAATCACATCCATCAATCATATCAACATAGGATCAAAGCTTTCACTACCTTCATTGTAGCTAAACACATCAATGGTCACGAATATCAATATAACCAAATCAGGTGGATCAAGCATGGATGTGTAGCATGGAAATTATATGTGATGTGATCTGTAACATGCCTATTTCCAACTGGTCCTCCTCAATGCCCTAGTGAGATCATTTTAAACAAGTTTAGAGATAATAAATCAAATAATTTTATAACTAAAAATAACTTTAACTTTAAACCGTATCCAAAATAACAGTATATGTGTCTAATATGAAAAGAAAAAATACAAACTCTCACTAAAACTAAATATCCTCAAGAGACACTATACCCATATGAGCAGTGTACTCATGAAAGGCCTTGGGTATGAATCCCTTAGTAAGCGGATCCGCAATCATGGAGTTTGTCCCAATATACTCTATTGACACCTGTCCACTTTGAACTCTTTCTTTAACAACTAGGAACTTGATCTTTATATATTTTGACTTCGTCGAGCTCCTGGTGTTATTAAAATACAACACTGCTAATTTATTGTTACAAAATATCTTAAGTGGTCTTTCTATATTGTCCACAATGCGTAGCCCAGTGACAAAATTACGCAGCCATATTCCATGATTTGATGCATCATAACACGCTATAAACTCTGCTATCATGGTGGAAGTAGCTATGAGTGTCTGCTTATCACTCTTCTAGAAAATAGCACCTCCAGCAAGCAGGTAAATATAGCCTGAGGTGGATCTCCTACTATCTTGGCATCCCGCGAAATCAGAATCAAAATAACTGATGATTTCCAACTGATCTGATCTCCTGTATGTGAGCATATAGTCTTTTGTTCTTTGTAAATACCGCATGACCCGTTTGACTGCTTTTCAATGATCCATTCCCGGGTTACTTAAATATCTCCCTAGCATCCCAACAATGTACGCTATATCCGAACGCATACAAACCTGATCACACATCAGACTCCCTATAGCTGAGGAATAAGGAATCTTCTGCATTTCTTTAATTTCCAAGTCATTTTTAGGGCACTGACTTAAGCTGAAATTGTCTCCTTTAGCCACAGGGGTGTCACCTGGTTTACAATCTTGCATGCCATATTTTTTTAGTACCTTTTCGATATAACTCTTTTGTGATAATCCAAGAATACCCTGAGAACGATCTCGGTGTATCTGAATTCCTAATATAAAAGAGGCGTCACCAAGATCTTTTATCTCAAAATTCTTTGCTAAAAATATCTTGGTTTCGTGCAATAAGCCTATATCGTTGCTGGCAAGCAATATGTTATCGACATATAAATCAGAAAAATATACTTGCTCCCACTGAACTTGTGGTATATACAATCGTCGACCAAATTCATCTCAAAACCAAATGAAATGATCACCTGATGAAACTTGTAATACCATTGACGAGACGCCTATTTGAGTCCATATATGGATTTCTTTAATTTACAAACCATTTGCTTTGCATCATCCGATACAAAGTTTTCTGGTTGTACCATATAAATTGTTTCATCAATGTCACCATTGAGAAACACTGTCTTAACATCCGTCTGATGTAGGTCAAGATCGAAATGCGCTACCAATGCCATTATAGTCCTGAAAGAGTCTTTCGAAGAAATCAGAGAGAAAGTCTCTTTATAATCGATGCCTTCTTTCTGTGTAAAGCTCTTTGCGACAAGACGAGCCTTATACCTCTCTACATCACCTTTTAAATCCCTCTTGGTTTTAAATATCCATTTGCAACCAATGAGTTTCGTACATTCAGGCAATGGAACGAGGTCACATACGTCATTGTCCTTCATGGACTTTATCTCTTCATTCATGGCATCGAGCCACTTTTGAGAGTTAGAACTTTCCATGGCTTGACGGAAGTTGATCGGATCAACTTCCGTCAAGGTTAATCGGATCATCTTTCACCATTTCAATGTCTGGTATTGGTTCTTGGAGAAATACGATGTAATAATTCGAAACCGCACTTCTCCTCTCTCTAGTAGATCTTCTTAATGGTATTGGTTCTTGAGGCTGTAGAGTTTGTTCTTCTGGAACAATTTATTGATCTGGGGTGGGAGGTATGACATTGTCTTGATTCAGAGTTGCTTCTTGAACAATATCAGGGATAGAAACCTGATCATTATCAATGGCAATTGGAGGAATTTCAACATATTCCTTCTCAAAGACAAAGCCTGTAACCTTTTTTCCCCCCGCAAACTCAACATCATCAAAGAACCGAGCATTTCCTGTCTCGAAAATTGCCTTAGTTGTGGGATCATAAAACTTGTAACCCCTGGACCTTTCAGAATATCCAATAAAATAGCAATTGATGGTCCTTGCGTTCAGTTTCTTTTCATTTGGCTTATAGAGCTTTACCTCAGCTGGACACCCCAAAATATGTATATGCTTCAAACTAGGGTTCTTGCCCGTCCAAAGCTCATATGGGGTTTTATCAGTGGCCTTAGTTGGAACTCTGTTGAATATATAAGTTGTGGTCTTTAATGTTTCACCCCAAAGAGATTCTGGTAAGGTACAATGACTAACCATACTCTTCATCATGTCCTTAAGCGTTCTGTTTTGTCTCTCAGCAACACCATTCATAGTAGGCAAACCCGGCATAGTGTACTGTGGGATGATACCTCATTCCTCTAGGAATTTAGCAAATGGTCCTGGACGCTGTTCACCTCAACCGTCATATCTGCCATAGTATTCACCCCCATGGTCAGATCTGACGCTTTTAATCATTTTGCCGAGTTGGTTCTCAACTTCAGCTTTATAGTTTTTGAACACATCCAATAACTGTTATTTTTCATGAATGAGATATACGTAGCCATATCTTGAAAAATTGTCTATGAATGTTATAAAATATTGTTGACCATTCCAAGAACCCGTAGGGAATGGT
Organism: Olea europaea var. sylvestris; assembly: GCF_002742605.1. Lineage (NCBI taxonomy): Eukaryota > Viridiplantae > Streptophyta > Magnoliopsida > Lamiales > Oleaceae > Olea > Olea europaea. The sequence continues at coordinate 61,431 of NW_019246473.1, forward strand.
CAACATATATCCGTATGTATAAGTTCTAAGACATCCGAAGTCCTATTAGCTTGAAATCTCCTTTTATTGATTTGTTTTCCCTTTATACAGTTGACACACAAATCATAAACTGTGAAGTCAAGAGGGTCGAGAATCCCGTCTGACACAAGTCTCTCAATTCTCCTTTTGGAAATGTGACCTAATCTTTTGTGCCACAACGAGGCAGAATTCTCACCGGTTAATTTTCGTTTTACACCTCGAGTACTTACATGTAGGGATTCATTAAAAGAAGCAATTGTATCAATTGAATAAAGATTATCGTAGCCTGATAAAGAACCGGAATCAACCAATTTTGAGTCATGAAACAAACTAATTTTCAATTTCCAAATGAACAAGTATAATCAAATTTGTCCAAAACAGAAATAGAAATCAAATGTCGTCTAAAAGACGGTAAAATAAATGTCTCAACAAGATCCAAATAAAATTCAGTCTTTAACGATAATATAAATTTTCATATTGCCTCTACTTCCACCCTTTTGTCATCGTCAGCATAGATATATCTTTCACCATTACTTGGTTTTCGGCAACTCAAGCAACTCTACATAGACATACTGATGTGAGTTGTTGCATTAGAATCTATCCACCATGTATGTCAAGGTATCGAAGTTAAATTAACCTCAGAACAAACCAAATGAAGAAGAATACCTTTCTTTACACGCCATGCGTGGTAATTGCTGCAATTCTTCTTCTTATGACCTGCAACTCCACAGAAGAAACAACTACCTTCAGTTGGTTCCTTATGCTGTTTCTTTTGCGGTGCTATACCCACAGCTTCCTTATTAATCTTTCTTTTCTTGTTCCTTTTGTCCTTAGAGGTGGTGGCCAAATGAGCACTTTCTGTCTTCTCTTGCTTCAGTCTTTCCTCTTCCTGGACACAGTGTGAGATGAGCTCATTAAGGGACCATGAGTTTTTTGATAGTTGTAGCTCACCTTAAATTGACTGAAATGTGCCGGAAGGGATAGCAGAACTAAGTGCACCAACAAGTCTTCAAATAAATCCAACTTGAGTGCCTTTAGTTTTGAAGCAATGTGAGACATTTCCATAATGTACTCCCAAATGTTTCCTTTTCCTTTATACCTCATTGAGATATGGTTTGCCAAAAGTGTACTTGTTTTAGCCTTTTCATTCTTGGCAAACCTCTTCTCAAGATCCTCAAGGAAACCCTAAGCCGTAGTCACTTTATCGGACGTAGTGCCCCGGAATGCTTCTGGAATAGCACGCTTCATGACTATTAAGCTAATGTGGTTCGATCGTTCCTACTTTTCCATCTCCCTCTTATCATCAGAGGTACTCTTATCAGTAAGTGCAGCAGGTTGGTCGACCCATAAAGAAGTCCAGGTCCATGACTCCAAGAACAATCATCACGTTCTCTTGCCATGCCCTGAAATTTGAGCCATTAACCATTGGAATTGAATTGATGCTAGCAGAGATATTAGCAGCAGAACTTGAAACTGAATTAGAGAGCGATTATTATGAATAGCTCACATGAATATATTTAATATGCAAATAATAATAATCTCAAATAGTGATAGGGCCCATCACAAGATACCAAACACAACATCAATATATAGTCTTAGGACAGAGATATTGACTTGTAAGCGGTACTCTTAGCATAGTAATCAAACATTGACGATAAAGCAACGTGTCGATCAATAAAACTTTTTTTGGATCGATTTATTGATCACACATTAAATCAAATAATCGTCACACATTTGTCACCTTAGGTGCATGTGTATTCGGCTAAATATTGACCTTCCTTTGGGCCGATCAATATTCTCATGAATAACATATACACAAACAACTTTTAATATTCTAAGTTAGTCAATTTCTACAAGAGAGGTTGCTTTACTAACTTTCGAATATTATATCTCTTAAAAGAGTCCTTAGTACCAAAATTTGAGAAAGAGAATCTTCAATTTTGCATATTTTGATTAGTTTTAAACTTTAGAGCCCTTAGGATTAATAATTCAAAACTTTAAGGGGCAAAATTAATTAATTCCAAACTTTAGGGGTTGAAATCAATAAACTTGAAACTTTAGGGGCCATAATTAATTAATTCAATAATTTAGAGGATCAATTAGAACAAATTTTAAAACTTTAGGGGCCAAAAATTGATCAATTCAAAACTTTAGAGATCAAATTTTAAATATTTGAAACTTTGGGGGTCAATTTGAATTAATAATTAAAGTTTGAGGGCTTTAATTATAAAATTCAGAACTTTAATGGCCTGAATTAATTAATTTTAAAACCTTAGGGACTGAATTATTAAATCCAAAACTTAAATGCCCAAATCTTAATATAACTTAAAGGTTAGGGACTAAAACCTTAATCTTATAACCGTAACCCTAATTGCAACTAGGGACCTCAAGTTATTCAATTTACAGAGGAAGCCCCCACCCCCAAATCCAAAAACTGAAAACCCTAGAAGAAAAGTTTCTTTTTCTTCTCTCTTCCTTGGCGCCTTCAGCCGGCGCCGCACGAGCAGCAGCCCAGCACTGTTGCAGCATGTTGCTGCGTTTTGCAGTAGTGTGTGCTGCTTCAAACGCCAGCGGCACACCCGTCGTCGGCCAGAATTGTACAATAATTTTTATTTTTTTTTTATTTTTTTTTAAATCTGAATCCAAAACCATAAAAAAAAAATCCATAATATGAAATTCCACAAACCAAAATCCATACTCTACTTTCTTAACTAATTAATCCGAATTGTAAAAGATAATACGAAAAATATACTGCAAAAAATTTTCAAATTTAACAATATATAGAACCAAAAATTGTTAAATCTGAGAACTTCAAAAATATATTGCGAGAACCAAATAAATTATTCGATTCTCAATGATTCAACATGAAAAGGCTCTGATACCACTTGTAGGATAATTTATTGCTTTAAATCACCGAGTATTTCATGTTAAATCATCAAGAAATTGAAGAATTAAAGTGGAAGCGTACTTAAATCAGACATCGTTAATGCAATAATGAATTTCGCGGTATAATCTTCCAAATCTACACGCAGTCTCATTTTTCTCTCTATGATGGAATGCAGAAGAGAATAAATAATACTTACGTGTAATTTGGGGACCATAACCGTAATTATATAGCAACGCCATTTGACCTAATTCGGCCCATTATAGAATTAAGATTTGGGCCCGGTCTCTACACATATGTAAACTCACACTTTAATTGGATACATTAAAATCCAAAATCGAAGCCTTATTAGATCACTTTAATTGGGCTCAACCGAATTTGATAGCATTTAATTTAACACACAATTATTCACACATATAAGCCCATCTATTGATTAAAAAATCCTTACACTAACTACATAAGATGTTGCAATTACAGAATAGAAATGACAAAAGAACTATTTTCAGTATTTACTAAAGCAAATAAGCGTCCTTGTGATGCTGCTGGATTACTTGCTGTCTCCCTTCACCTGCTCTAGTGTCGAAAACTTCATAATTGACTCGGAAAACCATACCAATTGCCATGATTTGCAACGCTACAACATAAGCTCGGTCACCAACTGTCAAAACACGCATCCAATCGTCCTTTGGAAAAGTTATTGATATTTCAATAATCTTTCTTTCCACAACACTTCTCTAGTGTTCACGAGCCTTCCTAGTCGAATTCTTTGATTTAGTCTTCAGTTTTAGTACTCCCAGAAACGATCTGAAGTTCAATAAGGGCGTGTTTCGAAGACAGGTTATTTCAATGAACAAGATTTAACTTATTTTGCTTCCTTAATGTCGTCAGGTCCAACTTACCAAACAGTCCACAAACACTTAAATCATCGACCATAAGCTGCTAAGCAAATTATAAGATGTCCAGGTACTTGCCCCTTCTCCTGTAAGATGTCCTGCTAAAGTCAAGTTGTTTAGAGTTTAGCCATGGAGGAAAAAACGGTAACTGGCCTGTTGATGAAAACAAGTGTGCTTTGGTGAAAACGTCACTCTCTCCTGACAACTCAAGAGCTGTTCCCAACACTCCAAACAAAGTAAGTCGAAACAGAATGTCTCCTCATAATCAGAATTATTCAAGCAGCTTCCGCAATTTATACAACGAACAACGCAAAATGTGCAACCTCTGCAAGACTTTCCATCATTTAGCTTCCCTTGGCAATTTTCACTGGGGCAATCATAGACTTGTCTCACTTGCTGGCAATGCGGACACATTTCAATGTCAATAGTCCGCTCATCATCTAAAGACAGATACAGTTGTCCTGCACCATAAAAACTTGGTTTACAAAGGCTAAACTGTTTGTCCTTATCTGCACCTAACAAAACTTTAAATTCCTTCAAGTGCTGATTCGTTATACCAAAAAGTCCGCCAATTCTCAGATGCTCAATACTAGGAATTCCAACAGACTTAAAGACCTACAAGTTACACAGAAGACCTTCAACGCTGAGTTTGATGCACCCTGGTACACTTAACTGCAAGCATCAAGGGGCAAACTATGTGTGATTAGATTTGATATCTAAAGATAAAATGAAAAATCAGCATAGAACTTGGATATATTCAGCTTACAAAAAGATAGAATAAAGAAGCTACAATCAGAACACTTATCATCCGAGCGCTACATGATTTTCAATATGACACAATATTCAAAAATATCAAATTTTTTGCCTGAGGTAAAGAAACAGAGCTCTTTGTAGAGGATCACTCACGTTCTAGATTTAGCAATAATATAAGGAAAAGGAGGAGCATCAGTGATGGTAATGATATAAATGAATCGTACATGATATCAAGGCAATTGTTATTAAAGCATAAAAAAAAATCTACCACAAGGCTTCTCAAGAAAACTATATACAGAAAATCAACAGTACAAATATTTGCTCTGTTGATTTTAAAAGAACTGCAGTGCAGCTGGTAAGAAATATTTTTCACACTTAGCCTATCTTTTGCTCATGTTTATAAACTATTTATAAAAAAATCAAGCTACTTATATTTTGAGGGACCCACAATCTACCCACTTATCGATTACTAATTTCTATCTATATACAATTCAAGCCAATTATCAGCACTTCCCAAACATGACTTTAAAGTTTAGGTTATTTTCCAATTGTCAATCCTTCTTCTCAATAAATCCCAGCTCCACCATAGGGAAACAAAAAAAATAAAATAACAACATTAACAAACTAAGTGATGAGTGATTTACACTCATTATATTATGCCATTAATTTCATGATTTTGCTATCTTGGAGAGTATTTTAGAAGTGCTAACAAGTGATTTTGGTGTTGTTTTTTAGATTGATGGAATTGGAGAAAACAAGAGCTAAAAGAGGTCAAAGGAAGGGAATAGGCAAAAGCTAGCGAAATTGGATGAAATGACCAAAACGTAAGAGATTCAAAGTTCGAGGATTAAAATGCAATTAATCAAAAGTCGTCTCGAAACTTGAAATGAAGGTTCGAGAGTTCTAGAAGCCAATTGGATGAAGGAAGGTGTCAAAGGGATCAAATTTAGTCAAGATATGATCATAAATCATTTTCCAACCAAAAAGTTTTGCGCCGGAGTTTTGGTCCCACATTTAGACTCATTTTTGATATAGAAAACGATCGAATTGGAGAATGATTCCTGAAGGAAAATTGTAGTCCTTTGAATTAGCTTTTCAGTACATCTTGAATCACTTCAATCGGATATCAAACGAAAAAGTTATGATAAAAATACTGAAAGCTGTCCAGTGCAACCGAAGTAGTCCTCAGCGCCTAGGCGCTATCCCTCAGCGCCCAGGCGCCATGATGCTGAAATTTTGACAGAAAGTCAGCGCCTAGGCGCCCAAATCGCAGCGCCCAGGCGTCGCCGTGCGAGAGTAATTTTTTTAGGTTTTTACCATGCTTTTTCGGCCCAACTCATCTCCAAATATTTACCTAAACTCCAAGACATTATAAACACAGAATTGAAGACCTAAACAAGAAGGGAGCCGCACACTAAAAATCTATTGAATCAAGCCACGCGTTCTTGACATATTGGAGAGAAAAACAACAAGAAGGGAGATTCAAAGGAGAAATTTAAGAAGATTAACACCAAGAATTGAAGATTGGAAGCATTCATTGGAAGAGGAAGGAGATCTTGGTGCAAGAATTCCACTTTTTCTTCTACATCTTTATTTCAAACTCGGTGATATATTCTAAGACAATTTCCTATTTTTCTTTCATTATTATGAGTAGTTAAATTTGATTTTAGGGCGAACAATGTAATCTTTTGGAATCCTTTATTTCATGCAATTGAGATTCTAGTACTTTTATATTTCATGTGTTGATTTTAATGTTGTTCTTAATACATTTAATTACTTGATCACTAATTAGATGATTTGTGAACAATGATTGCGTAGAGATGCGGATTATTTGTTTAGACCACATGTTAAAATTCGATAAATTGATCTAATGTGTAGAGAAACCTATATTGATTGCTGCGGTCGTGTGTGAATTCTTAGAACCGATGTTTCGTTTAATTAAGTTTAATTTGCATAGAGATATGGAATTAAACTAATTAAATAGGCTCAATGAGAACTCGAGAGGTGTAAGTTGAATACAATAGAAGAATTCGACCGAACACTATCTTAGGTTTTATGAATCTTGATTTATGAAGGAAAGGTGACCAATAGGTGAAATTGTTCCGCCCTAACGTCCATTTATTGTTTGAATTCTCAATCACTTTTCGTTGAATCCAATCGCATTTTTAAGTCTTTAGAATAAAAATCACATTTAATCATTGTTTTTTATTTATATTCGTCAAATAGTAGTTAAAGAAAGATTAAATTAAGTGCTACAAAATAGTCCTCGTGGGATCGATAACCGGACTCTTAGGTCCACTATTACTTGTTACGGATCGTACACTTGCGAAACAAAATTGAACAACACTAAGCCTTTTCCAACAAATTTGGGGTATTCTTCTCTGTTCAAATATATTAATCGCTAATATAAATATATTTACACAATACGTATTCACACCACATTAATCGGGCTATGATTAGATTAAAAATAACACATTCTACTATTAGCATAAAATTACTCAGTATGCCAAATAACTAAATGCAATAACACCAGCACAAAGTAAATTGTAAAGCTCACTGACCTTGGTCAACCTCGGATTGCTTTCAACCATGCACTTCGGACCAGTATCATTTACTCCACAAGGTTCAGACTGCAAAGAGTACCTTTTGCCCTGTTCGTTAACTGCAGAAGGTCATATTTCTCCAAAGAAGGGGATCATTTTGGACTGCATCACGCAAGGATTTGCAAACCTTTTCAACAGAAAGAAGGTCCCTCACACCAAGATAACCAAAGAGCAGAGAAGAGAGCATCTGCCACACTGCCTCCTTCATCATGATTACAATCTTTTTCTTGTCCGTTCAGCTCAAGAGCTGCATCACCAGATATCCAATATCGTTCATAACCAAAGAAATGAACTTCTCTGTGTTGCCACCAAACATGTAATGGTCATCGTGTGACCCATCCTCATAGCCCAACATGGAACCAACTGATGCAACCATCTTATTATCTCCAACTTCTGATTCAGATTCCATAGATTTGCTCCAAACAAAGTTCAGCTCTGCCAATAATTTGTCATCATCAAACATTTTAGCTTTAGATATTTCGTCAGTCTCAAACTCACGAGTCCTTGGACCAAAATCCTCAATCCAGCCAGTAATAGACGCGGCAATGGTGCTTATTGTGAAATTCATAACAAAAGGATCTGTGGGCAATTAAATTAATATCCATGTCCATGGGATCATTAGGCAAGCTCATGTTAATATCCATGCTAAATGGATCATTAGGCAAATTTATGTTAATTCCCATACCAAAGGGATCATTAGGCAACAAATCATCGATATCTTCATCAATCTTTTTGGATTTAGAATCATACAAACCGTTCAGATTTTCCCTTTCTGTATCTGGGCATCCCTCCATGAAACACCCATTTTCAAACTTGATTCCAGAAAAAAGTTCCTCTTCTTGATTCAATGTCATTGTTTCTCCATCCATTAACGTAAAAATCTACGTGCTGACAAAAGCCAACAATTCCTGATGATACTACTAAAAAAAATTCATAAATTGAAACAAAATTTTCCCCAAAAAATATATACAAACTCCGAAATATTACAAAACTTGATTTATCCCAGCATTAGTATACGTTTAATATGTGTATATATGTGCCTAGAATTAAAAGATTAAGCCACACAAAATGGAAAAATAAATAGATGGGTTTGATGGGAAACTGACCAGTAGTTGAAGCAAAATCAGAAAGAATCTCGTTTTACATAGAAACCCCAGCTCAAAGATACTGTGATGCTAAATGCAACGTAAAAGAAAACCGGAGTCTGATTTGTAATAGGGTGATAACTGTGCTTGTAGGATACATATTAAAAATTAATGTCAAACTCAATAATTAATTGCAACCGCATATTTCATAGAACTAGTGGTTTCAAACGAGCTCATCAACTCCGATGACATGTGGCTTGACTCGAAAAAAGTCCAAGCTGGCTCGGAGCTCGTTTGTAAGAGCCAAATTTCGTCCAAGTCTCAGAAATTAGATTTGGCCAGATAGCCGCACAAACTGACAAACCCAGATACAAGCAGGGCCGCATGTGGACTCATGTAGCACGCCTTGTTACTTGCTCTTTAAACCACTTGCATAATTAATTTTTGAAGTTTGTAAATTAATGACCACTTATTTTGTATTCAACAACTTCGATAATTACTTTTGTAGCTTTTAAATTAATTTCGTATTTTGTGAATTAGCGATCATTTTTTCTTATATTCAAGTAAAAAGGAAAAAAAAATATGAAAAAGCTTGCGAGCCGGATAGGAGAGGGCCAAAATCCGGGCAATAGCCTGGCTCGAGCTCCGTTCTAGCCTTTTTTTTAAGCCAATATCGAGACCCGAGCTTGGGCTGGTAAGCCTGCTCAACTCAGCTCGTTGTTATCACTATATAGACCCCACAATTAATACTTAATTTTTCGCCAATAATTTCGTGAAATCCATCACTCATTCTTATCAAAATCAACTTTTTAACCGTTTCCAAACTATGTAATGGTATGTGCTTCTCTGCACAATAAATTTACACATTTTATTCTTGCTTAAAATTTCGTACAGCGAGTCTAGTTGGAAATCTATAAATAGTTTTATATTGACCTTATTACAAGGTTTTGCAGTTTTTCCCCCTAATTTTAAGCCCTTTTCGACATATTTAAAACTTAGATTTTTACTAAATTTTGATTAAAAAGAAAAAGAAAAAGATAGTGTATGTAATTGAAAAGTTGATAAAATTTATAAATTTCATAAAATATATAATTAATTATTATCTTTGACTTTATTTTTTATAAAAATTTAGTTACATAAAAAAGGAGCTCTTATTCATGTTTCTCGTCAAAATTAAAGTACACGTTTTTTTAAGCTCCCATTTGGTCCACATTATTTCAATGTAAAATGGGTAGAATAACATTTTTTTGAAGAATGAGTGGTTAAAAAAGAGTGGAAGTTTTTAATTTACGTGCAATATTATTTTATGAAAAATTGTGTAGTTGAAAATAAGAGAAAGAAAAATAAAATTTAATTTAATTGGAGCCAAATGAAAATGTCAAATCCAATTGGAAGTATTTAACGTTGTGATATTGAAAATGATGCATGCATAATCTTTTGCACGGTTAAGTGCACGTGCTTGTACAAGTTTTATTTACAAAAATTAATGTGCCCAATCCTCTTAACCCATTCGGGCCCAATTTCTGTTAGAACTCCTCTGCTCCAATTAAATATCATGATCCAATCCAGCACCATCACCCATTTGACCCGACCCAGTAACATCAAGACCTGAAACTGCATTCAAATTCACTGTCGACGTAATCATTTCCATGCAAATCTTTTCCAGTCCTATAAATTTTTGCCTGTTTCGGCGGCGGCGTTTTCCTCCTTTTCAGTTTTATCCTTCTTGCCCATACAATGAAGAACGGTACACTCGATCAATATTGTGCACAATGAGAACAACGGAGTGGATTATTCTCAAAAAAATATTTCCCCAGTGCGGACTCTTTCTATTTTTGACTTTGACAGATCAATCGCGACTAAAAATGGATGCATACAAGGACGAAAGAGACGATCCTTGGATTCGTCTAAATTGAGAGGAGTCCCCAGTGAGCTTGCAATTGATCATAACGTATTTGTTTACTACTTGCCTAAAGTTAATTCTTTGTTACATTTGTTTCTAACGAAAACGAGTTAGTTGTTGGAATTAATTGAATGTAATTGGGTTAAAACATTAAATGTAATATTTAATTATGTGGGCCATTGCAATTAATTTGGGTGAATTGAAAAAGTCTCCAATATAGGCTCATATGTTGATAAGCCCATTTTAAGTGTTTTACATATAGAAAGAAATCCCACATCGAAAGTTTACAAGAAAATAGCCTTGTTTATATAGTGGGTTGTGTGAATAATATATTATTTAATAAGTTACCTACCACTTGACTAACTTTAGCTAGCCAAAGGCTAGTCACCATTAGAGTGGTGCGAAGCACCACTCGCGCCGCTCTCCGGACCCGGTCCCGGCACGTGCACGTTGCAAAGTACGCATTGGGCGCTTTAGAGGCGCACTTGGCACGTACGCATCGTCGCGAGGAGTTGGGGAGCCTTATAGTTTTCGGAAATGGACTCGTGGTTCGATGACGTGGCAGCGCAAGGCTCAGCGAGTTGACATTCTAGTTGGCGCACGCGTGGTAGGTCGCATCCCTTTGTCCTGCGTGGCGGTTAGATGTACGCGTGGCATCCGCATGGCTATGACTGTTCAGAAATTGGTAAATAGGCATGATGAATGGACACTTCACTTCATGGTTCAATCTGGACCGTCAGATCATGAAAATAGTACGATCCAATGGCTAAGACGAATCAAATCAAGTGGTGCACCAGTTCCTGAAATGTCACACACCTGTTCCATGAGACACTTCAATCTCTATAAATAGAGACCCCCAGATTCGTTTTTTACACACCAAATCAATTACGAATTCAATTGATTTCTAAATTCTTCTCTCTCCATATTCTGCTCTAAAAATTCTCTTATATTTTCGTGATTATTCCGTTCGAGTACGATCATTCATTGGTTCGACCGACAAGGTTGTTATTGTGCAGTATCGACTTTGGAAGGAGCGTTGTATCTTGGGAGACAAAAGTCCATAATCCCGTTTGCATTTCATTGGGGGGTGAAATCTGTTTTAAGGAGATTTGTTTTGGCATACCTCGCTTCATCTACTGTTTTGATTATTTTCTGCTTATTTTATTTGTTCTTTTGATTGCGTTAGTCGAACTTCCGACAACATCAGTTCCCTCTTCTCTGATGTAAATCTAAACTTTGATGGGTGTCGAAGCCGTCAAACTCCATTAATGGAGGAATAAAGTGGAGATAAACCCATCCCCGAGCGAGCAAAAGTGCTGATTAGAGTATTCTGCTGATGATTATGGTACACTCAACAAACCCTGGTTACATATATTTCTCTTCAATTCCACATTCTACAGATGATTCTGGTACCCTCAAGTCACACACCTTTATTACATATATTTCTCTTCAATGCTCACACTCAAGTCACTCACCATTATTACATATATTTCTCTTCACTTCTCCATTCTACAGATGATTATGATACACACACGTCACACACCATTATTACATATATTTCTCTTCAATTCTCCACAGATGATTCTGGTACAGCACTCAAGTTACACACCATTATTACATATAAATATATGTATGTTTTCAATCCCTCATTCAATTATATGAGACCTATTATTGTATAGGAAAAGGCCTCATTCTTTTCTGTAGGTATACTTAAGCAATTTCGAGGCAAATCTAGACTTAAGGACTCCAAAAGTCTTCGTTCGCCTTCCGGATCTGTTAAGATATGAGACAACAACACTATTAGATGAAATACTACTGAATCACAGGCAAAAATAAAAAAATAAAAAATAAAAAAGGCAGAAAAGGCAGATGATGCACCTGGACTTCGTCAAGGTTGACTCCATTTTCCTTGAGAATCGATAAAAATCGTTCAAGGCTATCCTCTGTTGGCTTATAATGTCCACTGGAAGGTGAGATGCGCTAAAGAGAGTAAAGAGGTTGCATTAGATCAAAAATGTATTTAGCAAAATCACAGTTCAATTCACTTCCATCCTTCACAGTTAAGTTAACACTCCGTGAAATCAGAATCATTTCTTAACCCCAGCCGTGGCAATAATATATTGTACCTCAACAACCATTTTTAAAGCTACTCTTGCCTTTTTCTGTTAAGTTGGTCTCAAGTGACTCTCTCTCTTGTTTCAGAATTGAGTTACAACTCGGTATTTCTAAGGGCACTTCACTTGTGATTATCAACTTGTCTATGCCTTATTCAATAGCATCTTTCACTCTTTCCTTTTGCTAATAAGTTATCCACTGACACTTTCTCTTGTTTCACTTTTTAGTTCTAACTCCTTATTTCTAAGGACACTTATAATTATGTTGGTAGTCAACTTATTTTTACCATATTCAATAGTATTTTTCACATCTCGTTGAATCGAGGTAAACCAAAACCAACTAATTATCAAATATCGTCATTATAGTTGGCTAGATGGTCATGGACGAATTGATTACACTCATCTAAGTTCACCTCAAGTTCAAGACTCAGATCTAACTTAAAACTAAAGAACTATTTTAACAGATACACACATTATTTGGCATAGACTCAGTATGGTAAATTTCCTCTAATTCAATCCGCGATCAGTAGTTATCTTTATTTCCCAACCCCCTAACAATATACGAGGTAAGTGTAACTTCATGCCAATTTATCCATTCCCTTTTTCTTTGTAATATCAAAGTCATCAGACCAAGAATCATTTATAGTTTTTGTACATTATATACTTAATATATGCATTTATTATTGTTAGTAATTGTTACTTAAAT
>NW_019246473.1:75733-77720 GCF_002742605.1 Olea europaea var. sylvestris
TTAGTTTTTAAAATAAGTAAACATTAGTCTAAGTGGTAGTAAATTTTACTGATTTGTTCATAATTAGTGATACATTTTGATTTTTCAGATAGTAAATTAGAAAGTTCGTTACTACTTAAACAGATATCAAGCACCAATGGTGTTCGAGATAACAATGGGCCCAAGCGACTCAAGAGCTTGCAAGCTCGATTTGTGAAGTTCAGGCCATGGACGACTCGGACTCAGACTCAATTTTCATCGAGCACAAGCTTGAGCAAGCTTCACAAGCTAGTTCGCAATGTAGACTCTTGCGCCCGCCATATAGCAAATCCTAATCCTACTAGTTTTGATATTAAAAATGATTTTTTTGATATCATTAAGAAAGTCCTTTTTTGAAATTTTTATTCAAAAAAAATTAAATGATGGGAGCTCGGGAGCTTCTTAGCTTGGCACAGTACGAGCTGTGCACATGGGCTAAGCTTGATCCTTAATTTTAACACAATCATTGAATAGTAAAACCAACTAAAAGGATGACTTTGATGTCTCTCTCATAAGTTAGAACCAATTTGCTATATTGTCAATAGATTGGGAACCAACAATGCAATCCCTTGTGCATATAACGGATTCTGTGTACTATTACGTAGTGGTCAATTTGACGTTATTTTTCAGGGAGATGCACCCTCAACTGCATATAAGTGAGTTGTACCTTGTGGATAAAGTTGTATACTCCTAAAAATAGAAGATAGATTCTTTTATCCATCTTGAACTCCTTAATGGGTAAATTCAATAATGGAATATTTGGAAATAAAAATAAAAAACTGTCAAAAATGAAAATCATTTTCCTTATCTGTTTTGAACTTCTTAAAGACTTCTTAAAATCTACTAACAAGCTCTTAATGGTCCTCTAAAAGTATCAATTAAATACTCAACAAGAATTCAGATTACAACCCAATTCTAACTTGTGAGACCGAACAAGTGAAATTTCATAACTACGCATGATTTGTGTAATATGACCAGGGGCAGACTCAGGATAACGGTTCAGTGGAGATGAGACAAAAATTATGGTCTGATATATATGGAAAATGCTATAGTAACAGGACCGAAATATATATGCATTTTCCAAAATATATATGCATGCAAACACTTGTATTGTGCAGTGCCTTTGTTGCTTCATTTTATTGTTATCAGCTTTATATCATGCATACACAACACTACACGGTGTACAAATATATGTTTTATAATCTGCAAAATTCCCCAAAAATCGTTTAGTTAGGAACTATCTTTTTTCTTTCTCAAATAAATTCACAAAATCCTCAACATTGTTATAACTCAGAAAACATAAATTATAACTCATAAATGACAAATTAGAAAACGAACTAAAAGAATAAAAACCAATATTTAAGTCATATATCTATACAATTTGATCACAAATTAACAATTTAATTAGTCGCTTATTATTTTTTGGTCACCAATCAAAAATTTTATTTCCCAAATTATTTTACAACTACAATTCAAAAAATTTGTAGGTGACAAATAAAAAAATTAATTAGTCACGAATTAATTTTTAATCACAACTTATCAAATTATTGGTCACAACTTATTTTTTGGTTACAAATCAAAAAATTTATAGGTCATATATTATTTTTCGATCACGAATAAAAAAATTTGTAGGTCACAGATCACAAATATTATATGTTACAACTTATTAGAAAGTCACAAATTATTAATTTTTTAGGTCACACATTATTCCTTGATTACAATATATTTTTTTCATTGGTTACATATTATTTATTGGACACAGATTAACCAATTTTAAAGGTCATAGTTAACCAAAAAATCTGTGACCAACACTTGTGACCACGACCACCAAAACCAACGCCGACCACCATTGCCAAATCCACCACGAAAGGTAGCACCTCTACTTGAACCACCAACAAAAACCATCACAAACCTCCAACAACACTTAACACCAAGGTAACCCACCGCACCCAAATTTTATTTTATTTTT
>NW_019246474.1:0-1457 GCF_002742605.1 Olea europaea var. sylvestris
ATACGCTAGTGCTCGTTCTTTCGAAAAATGGCTGAAATCCCTCAGACGTCACGATGAAGTGGTGAGTTCCATAAAAAACGGTCGCCACATTTTCAAAAAGTACTTATGGGCCCAAAACGGACACCGTGAGCAAAATCTACGCTCAATTCTTCTAACGCCGACTCTCCAAGCGTTCCAAATATGCAAGTGCTCGTTCTTTCGAAAAATGGCCAAAATCCCTCATACGTCACGACGAAGTTGTGAGTTCAATCCAAAACGGTCGCTAGATTTCCAAAAAGTACTTATGGGCCCAAAACGGACACCGTGTGCAAAAGTTACGCTCAATTCTTCGAACGTCGACAATCCATGCGTTCCAAATACACAAGTGCTCCTTCTCTCTAAAACTGGCCGAAATCCCACATACGTCATGACGAAGTGGTGAGTTCAATCTAAAACGGACGCTACATTTTCAAAAAGTACTTATGGGCCCAAAGCGGACAACGTGTGCAAAAGTTACGCTCAATTATTCTTATGCCGACTCTCCAAGCGTTCCAAATACGTTAGTGCTCGTTCTTTCGAAAAATGGCCGAAATAACTCATACGACACGACGAAGTTGTGAGTTCAATCTAAAACGGTCGCTACATTTCCAAAAAGTACTTATGGGCCCAAAACAGACAACGTGTGTAAAAGTTACGCTAAATTCTTCTTACGCCGACTCTCCAAGCGTTCCAAATACGCTAGTGCTCGTTCTTTCGAAAAATGGCCGAAATCCCTCATACGACACGAAGAAGTGGTGAGTTCAATCCAAAACGACCGCCACATTTACAAAAAGTACTTATGGGCCCAAAACGGACACCGTGTGCAAAAGTTACGCTCAATTCTTCGAACGCCGACAATCTAAGCGTTCCAAATACGCAAGTGCTCATTCTCTCTAAAACTGGCCGAAATCCCACATACGTCATGACGAAGTGGTGAGTTCAATCCAAAACGGACGCTACATTTTCAAAAAGTACTTATGGGCCCAAAACGGACAACGTGTGCAAAAGTTACGCTCAATTTTTCTTACGCCGACTCTCCAAGCGTTCCAAATACGCTAGTGCTCGTTCTTTCGAAAAATGGCCGAAATCCCTCATACGACACGAAGAAGTGGTGAGTTCAATCCAAAACGACCGCCACATTTCCAAAAAGTTCTAATGGGCCCAAAACGGACACCGTGTGCAAAAGTTACGCTCAATTCTTCATCCACCATTCTTAGTCCGCCGACTCTCCAAACGTTCTAAATATACAAGCGATCGTTCTTTCAAAAAATGGCCAAAATCCCTCTTACATCACGATGAAGTGGTGAGTTCAATACAAAACGGTCGCTACATTTTCAAAAGGTACTTATGGGCCCAAAACGGACAACGTGTACAAAAGTTACACTCAATTCTTCTTACGCCGACTCTCCAAGCGTTCCAAATACGCTAGTGCTCGTTCT
>NW_019246475.1:0-1457 GCF_002742605.1 Olea europaea var. sylvestris
TTGGGTGGTATTTATGTGGTGGCGGTGTTGGGTGGTGTTTTGTGTGGTGACTTTTTATAGTGGTGGCCGTGGTGGTGGATCTGGCAGTTGCGGTGTGCCGGTGTACAGTGCCTTTGTGGCGCTCGCCGCAATGATTGTGGTGTTACTATTGGTTTTATAGTGGTGGTGATGTCGATGGTGGTGACGGTGAGGGACATCTTTGGTGGTTATTGGTAGTGGTGCATTCGATTACCCTTTTAATTTTCAGAAGAAGTTTAGTTCGAAAAGGTACGCACAGTGTTGTTCGAGAAAAGAATTTAAAATATAGACATATAGTATTAATAGTACTAAGTACTAACAAAAATTTAACTAAATTGGTGGAAAGAATTTTTTTTTTTTTAACTAAAAGAGATAGAAAAAAATAAAATGAAATCTTTATTTTTTTTTTAAAATAGATAAAATATAAACCCTCTTCCTTTATCCGAGTTTGGGATTGACTACTTAAATTTTCAGTAGGTGGAGTTAAAAATTGTACACAAACAATTTATTGTAGAATGTAAAATTTTTTAAAAAAAATTAAAAATAACGATAAGAAAAGAAAAGTTTCATCAATATAATTAAATCAAATATCACTTACTTGACGACATGCAATTTCAGTATATTTATCTTGTAGTCGAAAATGAGCGTCATCTCAATCCTTAACGCATATTAACGTTTCTAAAATATCTTTTTTAATCGGTTCCTGACTTCGCTCAAAACTCTTTTACCTGCACTAAAAGCAGACTCCGAAGCAACAGTGCTAACCGGAGGTATCAGCAAATCTTTTGCAATCGCAGATATAATTGATCAATGTCGTTCATACTTTCGCCAGAATTCAATTACTTCGTCTGAACTTTTTTTAATTGTTTTATCTGTTAACATATTTTGGTTGAAATAATCAATTAATTCAGCAGGCAATGCATTATGGCTTGAACTCGTAGATATTTGATGAGAATGAGATACAGATGTAGACAACACATTGCAGATGAATCATATTTCGCATCTTCTTCTTCAATTTCAGCGAAAAGAGTAGATGCAGATGGTACCCGACTAATATTGGTATACATTCGGTTCACATATAATTCATACATTTCACATAATGTTTGCTCTAAATTTCTATACGTGATAGGTATATCAAATGTTAAGGCATTTAAAATTTGATCAATTATATATTTAGTTTTCGATAAATTATATCGGGGGTCCATCACGCATGCTAAAGGAAATAATATATGCAAGTCTTCCCAATATTTTCTAAATTTTAATTCCATATCAATTATAATTTCACTAAAATCAAGGTCATTTTTGTATTTATGAAATGTTCTTACAATTATATAAAGACATTCAAGTATCATACAGTTGGTGGGATAGTAAACGCCCGATAAAATCTTAGTGGTTTCATAAAAAGATGTCAAAAATCTTTTAATTTTCAAAGCTATTTG
>NW_019246476.1:0-1457 GCF_002742605.1 Olea europaea var. sylvestris
AAAAAAAAAATTAACTTGAAAAATCAATTGAAATGAATGATCAGTACCCTTTGTTTCAATCGATCCTTAAATTTTCAATTTTATAGCATGCTATCAAATCAATTATCAAAATTTTTGGTCGGCCGATCAAATTATCATTAACATTAAATAATAGAGGCACATCGTTAAAATCAATTATCGAGCTTTTTTTGTTGAACCGGCCAATTCAACTCTTATTAACATTGGATGGTAGTGGCTTAAAGCCGCCTCCCAAACCTCACCCCCATAAAACTTGATTTAAATTTCACTAATTTACAATTTACATTATCTTGGCAATATTATTTTATTAAATAAGGTTTATTTCTTTGGTTTTTCCATTTTGTCTAGTTAGTTGAATGCCAAGTTGGGCCTATGGATCGCAAACAATAGGCTTGTGGAGACTGGAGAATCAATACAAGAGTTTGCACCTTTTCTTTGTGGATGGGAAAATGAGAGCAAAAACCCATAAAATCCAACAATGTATTGACAATATTTGATATATATATTTGTTGGAATTAACAAACAACTTCGGAATATCCAAGAATCTTTTCCTAGTAAGCTCCCCTGCATCTTCTTGTCTGCTTTTCGTTTATTACTATGATTTCTGTTTCCAGTCTGGAAATATCTTTACCGGTCTTGTCTATGCTCAAAATTTGTTCTTTCTCGTGTAAAATATTAGAATCTTGATGACTGGATTCAGTCATTCAGATATGTATAGGATCCAACTTAATGGCCAATTTATCCAATTTAGCTATTTGCTTCAATTTACTAAAGATTATGAACTGGAATAATGTTTTGGTTCCTTGTACAGACTGAGCTTTGACAGTTTACAACTTTCATACTAGATTGTACTTGGATATAGATTTTGATGTTAGTATTTTTTGGATCCTCCATATGATGCCTTTATGGATTTTGATTACACGGATGAGCTATTGTTAGGAGGATATTGGTTAGATGGATCTGAGTTTTCACATTTGGATGCTTTGACTCCCAGTAGTCCGTTCGACCCTTCGTTCATATGGCCTAATCCAGAAGAGAGGCAAAGATCAACTTTTCATGACAACCTGTCCGTTATTCAATCCCAAGGAACAAAACATTCTGCAAAATCTCATTCCGTTGTAGGGAATGCTGCTAATGATGGAGGTTCTTTAGGTCGATCAGATCATTATTTGGTCGAACGTTCTGAGCCAAGCAAAAGGTGGATTGGACAAAGGACTTCGATATCGGTAATAGATCGTTTGGTTCGGGCACTTGGGTACATAAAAGATTACTCGAGGGAAAACGATGTACTTATTCAAGTTTGGGTGCCGGTTAACAAAGGTGGCCGGCGAGTGTTGACGACAAATGACCAACCTTTCTCTCTTGACCTTAATTGCCCAAGGCTTGTCCATTATAGGAAGATTTCTGTGAACTACCATTTCCCTGTTGAGGAGGCTTCT
>NW_019246477.1:0-1457 GCF_002742605.1 Olea europaea var. sylvestris
CCTGAAATTATCATGAAATCAAAAATCACTTTTCATTGGCTTGATTCCAATCGAATTAGACTAGCATTTCGCTAAAAATGAACAAACCCGAAGTTATCATTAAATCGAAAGGCACTTTTCGTTGGCTCGATTCCTAATTAGACTTGAAATTCACTAAAGATGAACAAACCTAAAGTTATCATGAAATTAAAAATCACTTTTCATTGGCTCGATTCCAATCGAATTAAATAATTTGCCAAAAATGAACAAACTCGATGTTATCATGAAGTTAAAAATCACTTTTCATTGGCTCGATTCCAATCTAATCCAACAAGCAATTAGCAAAAAATGAACAACCTCGAAGTTGTCATGAAATCAAAAACCACTTTTCATTGGCTCGATTCCAATCGAATTAGAGTAGCAATTTGCCAAAAACGAACAAACCCAACGTTATCATGAAATCAAAAACCACTTTTTATAGGCTCAATTCCAATCGAATTAGACAAGCAATTTGCCAAAACCGAACAAACCTGAAGTTATCATGAAATCAAAAATCACTTTTCATTGGCTCGATTCCAATTTAATTATACTTGCAATTCGCCAAAGACGAACAAACCCGAAGTTATCATGAAATCAAAAACCACTTTTCATTGGCTTGATTCCAATCGAATTAGACTAGCATTTGGCTAAAAATGAACAAACCCGAAGTTATCATTAAATCGAAAGCCATTTTTCATTGGCTAGATTTCAATCGAATTAGACTAGCAATTCGTCAAAAACGAACAAACCCGAAGTTATCATGAAATCTAAACCCACTAATCATTGGCTCGATTCCAAACAAATTAGACTAGTAATTTGCCAAAAAGATCAAACCCGAAGTTATCATGAATTAAAAATTACTTTTCATTGGCTCGATTCCAATCAACTTAGAAAAGCAATTCATGAAAAATGAACAAACCAAAGTTATCTTGAAAACAACCCACCTTTTGTTTACTCGATTCCAATCGATTTAGACTAGCAATTTAACAAAAATGATCAAATCGAAAGTTATCATGAAATCAAAAACCACTTTTCATTGGCTCGATTCCAATCTAATTAGACTAGCAATTCGCCAAAACCGAATAAACCTGAAGTTATCATGAAATCAAACTCGATTCCAATTGACTTAGACACGCATTTCGCCAAAAAGGAACAAACCTGAAGATATCATGAAATCAAAAACCAGTTTTCATTGGCTCGATTCCAATATAATTACATTGGCAATTCGCCAAAGTCGAACAAACCTGAAGCCATCATGAAATCAAAACCCATTTTTCATTGGCTTGATTCCAATCGAGTTAGACTAGCATTTCGCTAAAAATGAACAAACCCGAAGTTATCAATAAATCGAAAGCTACTTTTCATTGGCTCGATTCCAATCGAATTAGACTAGCATTTCGCCAAAAACGAACAAACCCGAAATTATCATGAAATCAAAA
>NW_019246478.1:0-1457 GCF_002742605.1 Olea europaea var. sylvestris
CTTTCTCAAAGAATCGATCATTGAATGCTAAATTACTTCTGCAATACCAGTAGGATATAAGCTCATCTCCTTTACTTCTGCAATACTAGCAGAATATAAACCAATCTTACAATTCTGAAAAGTGGATGAAGAGATTTCAATGACAAATTAATGGATTTGGTTCTTCATAGGGTTAGGTTTGAATTGGGGATTTCAGATTTCTCTAGATCGTCATTTTAAGAAGGAAAAGGGAACTAAAATTGCTATTTTTACCCACTGTAGTCTCTATATTCAACTAACGCCGTCATTGCCATGTTAGTTTTTCATCCTCCGCTTGGAATTTGTTGTCCAACTGTACAGACGGATTTGGGCCTAGTGATGGATAGGTAGACTAATGAAAAGTTGAGTGAGCATCCCATAACCATTTATTCTTCGGTGAGCAAGTGGTAACCAATGGTATATTTCAATGAGAATCCATTTAATTAACTCGATGGGTAAACTAATGAAAAGTCGAGTGAGCATCCGGTAACCATTTATTCTTCGATAAGCAAGTGGAAACCAATGGTATATTTCAGTGAGCATCCATTTAATTAACTATGGAGAATGTCATTGAACACATAGAAGCTTCCCTGTGTGTTGGCAGCAAATGGAACATTTGACTGAACTTGAGCTCGTGCTGTTCACCAGAAAGTTAGAGATTACCGGAGATAAAAACAAGCATACCGCTGGCAGGCCCAGACGGCTGACAACCATTCGATTTTCTTCCATAGTTTACTTTCTGAGGCTTCTTTCTCAAAGAACCGATCATTGAATGCTGAATTACTTCTGCAATACCAGTAGGATATAAGACCCTCTCCTTTATTTCTGCAATACCGGCAGAATATAAGCCAATCTCACGATTTTGAGAAGTGGATGAAGAGATTTTAATGACAAAATGACGGATTTGGTTCTTCATAGGGTTATGTTTGAATTGGGGATTTCAAATTTCTCTAGATCATCATTTTAAGAAGGAAAATGGAACTAAAATTGCTATTTTTACCCACTATAGTCTGTATATTCAACTAACGCTGTCATTGCCATGTCAGTTTTTCATCCTCCACTTGGAATTTATTGTCCAACTGTATAGATGGATTTGGGTCTAGTGATGGATGGGTAAACTAATGAAAAGTTGAGTGAGCATCCTGTAACCATTTATTCTTCGGTGAGCAAATGGTAACCAATGGTACATTTCAGTGAGTATCCATTTAATTAACTCACATTCTCCGCTTAAACTACGCATAATGGATTGTGCCTGGATTTGGAAATTTGTCTGGGGAGTGTTATGATTTGGGATTAATTGTGCAAAATGTAAATTTAATTTCAATTAATTGGGAGTAGATAGAGAACTTCTTGGATATAGATTACAAAGTTGAAATTACCAACTGAATGAGTTAGTTAGAGGATGTGATTTGAAGATGAAGGTGATTTGGGGATGAAAA
>NW_019246479.1:0-1457 GCF_002742605.1 Olea europaea var. sylvestris
TTTTAGCCCATTCCGACACCGTCGCGTAAAATGACGAAACTGCCCCCGGGGCGATTTTTGTTTCCGATCAACCTGCCAAATTTTAGCCCGCTCCGACACCGTCGCAAAAAATGACGAAATTGCCCCCGGCGCAATTTTTGTTTCCGATCAATCTGTCAAATTTTAGCCCATTCGGACATCGCCGAAAAAAATGACGAAATAGTCCCCGGCGCGATTTTTGTTTCCGATCAACCAGCCAAATTTCAGCCCATTCTGACAACGTCACGAAAAATGACGAAATTGCCCACGGCGCGACTTTTGTTTCCGATCAATCTGTCAAATTTCAGCCCACTCGGACATCGTCGCGAAAAATGATGAAATTGCCCCTAGCGCAGTTTTTGTTTCCGATCAACCTGTCAAATTTTAGCCCATTCCGACACCGTCACGAAACATGACGAAATTGCCCCCGGCGCGATTTTTGTTTTCGATCAACCTGTCAAATTTTAGCCCATTCCAACACCTTCGCGAAAAATGATGACATTGCCCCCGGCGGGATTTTAGTTTCCGATCGACCTGTCAAATTTTAGCTCATTCCGACACCATCGCGAAAAATGACGAAATCGCCCACGGCGCGATTTTTGTTTCCGATCAATCTGTCAAATATTAGGCCATTCCGACACCGCCGCGAAAAATGACGAAATTGCCCCTAGCGCAGTTTTTGTTTCCGATCAACCTGTCAAATATTAGCCGATTCCGACACCGTCGCGAAAAATGACGAAACTGCCCCCGGCGCGATTTTTGTTTCCGATCAACCTGTCAAATTTTAGCCCATTCCGACACCGTCGCGAAAAATGACGAAATCGACCTCGGCGCGATTTTCGTTTCCGATCAACCTTTCAAATTTTAGACCATTCCGACACCGACGCGAAAAATGACGAAATTGCCCCCGGCGCGATTTTTGTTTCCGATCAACCTATCAAATTTTAGCCCATTCCGACACCTTCGCGAAAAGGGACGAAATTGCCCCCAGCGGGATTTTTGTTTCCGATCAACCTGTCAAATTTTAGCCCATTCCGACACCGTCACGAAAAATGACGAAATTGCCACAGGCGCGATTTTTGTTTCCGATCAACCTGTCAAATTTTAGCCCATTCCGACACCTTGGCGAAAAAGGACGAAATTGCCCCCGGCGGGATTTTTGTTTCCGATCAACCTGTTAAATTTGAGCCCATTCCGACACCGTCACGAAAAATGACGAAACTGCCCCCAGTGCGATTTTTGTTTCCGATCAACTTGCCAAATTTCAGCCCATTCCGACAACGTCGCGAAAAATGACGAAATTGCCCCCGGCGCGATTTTTGTTTCCGATCAATCTGTCAAATTTTCGCCCACTAGGACACCGTCGCGAAAAATGAAGAAATTGCCCCCGGCGCGAGTTTTGTACCCTATCAACCTGCCAAATTTAAGCCCATTCAGAC
>NW_019246480.1:0-1457 GCF_002742605.1 Olea europaea var. sylvestris
ACCGTCGCGAAAAATGACTAAAATTACCCCGGTGCGATTTTTGTTTCCGATCAACCAGTCAAATTTAAGCCAGTTTCGACACCATCGCGAAAAATGGCTAAAATATCCCCGGCGCGATTTTTTTCCCGATCAACCAGTGAAATTTCAAGCAGTTTTGACATCGTCGCGAAAAATGACGAAATTGCCCCGGCGCGATTTTTGTTTCCGATCAACCAGTCAAATTTCAGCCAGTTTCTACACCGTCGCGAAAAATGTCTAAAATTGCCACGGCGCGATTTTTTTTCCGATCAACCAGTCAAATTTCAAGCAGTTTCGACACCGTCGCGAAAAATGACGAAATTGCCCCGACGTGATTTTTGTTTCCGATCAACCAGCCAAATTTCAGCCCGTTTCGACACCGTCGCGAAAAATGACGAAATTGCCCCGGCGTGACTTTTGTTTCCGATCAACCAGCCAAATTTCAGCCCGTTTTTACCGCGGTGCGATATTTCTTTCCGATCAACCAGCCAAATTTCAGTCCGTTTAGACACCGTCACCAGAAATTACGAAATTGCCTCGACGGTATTTTTGTTTCCGATCAAACAGCCAAATTTCAGCCCGTTTCGACACCGTCGCGAAAAATGGCTAAAGTTGCCCCGGCGCGATTTTTGTCTCCGATCAACCGGTCAAATTTCAGCCAGTTTCGACACGGTCGCGAAAAATGACGAAACTGCCCCGGCGCGATTTTTGTTTCCGATCAACCGGTCAAATTTCAGCCAGTTTCGACACCGTCGCGAAAAATGACGAAACTGCCCCGAGGCGATTTTTGTTTCCTATCAACCTGTCAAATTTCTGCCAGTTTCGATACCGTCGCGAAAAATGTCGAAACTGCCTCGG
This sequence comes from Olea europaea var. sylvestris, assembly GCF_002742605.1. NCBI lineage: Eukaryota > Viridiplantae > Streptophyta > Magnoliopsida > Lamiales > Oleaceae > Olea > Olea europaea. The sequence continues at coordinate 877 of NW_019246480.1, forward strand.
GGCGATTTTTTTCCGATCAGCCAGTGAAATTTCAGGCAGTTTCGACACCGTCGCGAAAAATGACGAAATTGCCCCGGTGCGATTTTTGTTTCCGATCAACCAGCCTAATTTCAGCCAGTTTCGACACCGTCGCGAAAAATGACGAAATTGCCCCGGCGCGATTTTTGTTTCCGATCAACCAGCCAAATTTCAGCCGGTTTCGACACCGTCGCGAAAAATGACTAAAATTGCCCCGGCGCGATTTTTTTTTCCGATCAACCAGTCAAATTTCAGGCAGTTTCGACACCGTCGCGAAAAATGACGAAATTGCCCCGGCGTGATTTTTGTTTCCGATCAAACAGCCAAATTTCAGCCCGTTTCGACACTGTCGCGAAAAATGACGAAATTGCCCCGGCGTGACTTTTGTTTCCGATCAACCAGCCAAATTTCAGCCGGTTTTTGCCCCGGTGTGATTTTTCTTTTCGATCAACCAGCCAAATTTCAGTCCGTTTAGACACTGTCGCGAGAAATTAAGAAATTGCCCCGGCGGTATTTTTGTTTCCGATCAACCAGCCAAATTTCAGTCCGTTTAGTCACCGTCG
>NW_019246481.1:0-1457 GCF_002742605.1 Olea europaea var. sylvestris
CTTATTTTTTAACCACACATTCTTCAAAAATATTATTTAAAACTCTTTAATTTTTTAAATGAAGGGAGTCAAACAGAGTTTAACTTTTGTCAGTCCACAATCTCCCATTTTGGGCAACATGTGACGTGAATAAACTTGTCACATCCAAGTAATTTTTACCCATTGAAGCCTAATTTGTCAAAAATTTACCCACGAAGTTATATATTGATTAGGCATGAGATAAATAATAGTATATAATATATAAATAAGGGTAAATTAAACAGATCTTTCCTGAAGTTTTCACTTAAGAATTACCCAAATCTCTTTTATTTCGAGATTTTAGCAATGCATACTTTCCCTAAGATTTATGATAAAAAATTTAAATACCTCCCTTTTTGTAAAAATTACACAAATTTCCCTCATTTCAAGCTTTTTAATAACGCATACCCCTATGATAATTCCATAGTAACTCCTTCATTTTCAAAAATTACACAAACCTCCTTTCTTTCAAATTTTGAATAACACTATTATTAACACATACCTGCCTTAACCACTTTTCTTTGACATGTCAATATAATTAATTGCGGCAACGTGTAAACTAACATAACGAACTTTCTTCCATCTAATAACTTCTTTAACAATAATGTAATATCTAAAATATAATTTAACACCTTTAACTAAATCAATAAAAATGTATTGTTTAGACTGTCAATACTTCAACATTTTCAATTAATATGAATCATTATATTGAGGAATACAAGAACGGAGGATCCTAATTTAGATTTTATCTTAAATACGCAATAAGAAATTTAATAGTTGTGTAGGAAATGACTTCTTCATGCGATGAATAACATGATTATATTTTTTAGATATTCACAAGTTCGCAAATTTATAACTAGTTTTTATTCTTTTTTACTTTATCGGAGAGTTGACAAGAAAATGAAGTTGTTGAATGATCGGTCAAGTGAAGTTTAAATGAATACTACCTATGCTTTACTCCTAAATATTTTGTATAGAATGGTTGGTTTATAGTCAAAATGAAATATTTAGTCCATATTTGGTGCAGATTAAAATTTAAAACAAATTTTAAGTCAGAGTCTGCAATTAATTTTAACCATATATTCCATGGATCCACAACCTTCAACCACATATTTCGTCATTTTTTTCTTATTTTATTAAATTTACACCAAACGAAGACTTAATATTTTGTTTTTATTAGGATGCTATTTTGTCTTTTGATTTAAGAACTTAAAAGGAATATACAAATATATTTTGAATATTCCATCGATATATTTTTAAAAAACCAATAGTATAAAAATATTTTATTATTAATTTAGTTAAAATTATATTTTAGGTATTATATCATTGTTAAAGGAATCATAAGATGGAAGAAAGTTCATAAACCATTTAAACATCATAGTTAACATATGAAAAGAAATTTGGAAAATAAAAGTATGCGTTATTTTAAAAAAAAAAAA
>NW_019246482.1:0-1456 GCF_002742605.1 Olea europaea var. sylvestris
CCCATCATCTTGTGTAGAACCCAAATTCAAATCTGACACTCCATGACTTAATTGTTCAACAGCAGGGCTAGAGACATTTGAGAACCCTTTTCCCTTAAATGATGGACCAGAAGGACCAGTACTGGAAGGATTCGAACCCCATTTTCCCGAACTCATCTTCCTATAAAGTCTCTGAACAGATCAAATTACAGTGAGAACAAGATATATAGTAAACATTATTCCAACACACAAACAACTCCATCACACCGAAATGTTACATAAATTACTAAAATTTAAAAATTCTCGTAGTTCCCTAATTTAGTTTCCATGCTGTTTAATTTTAGAAGACAGATGTAGAATACAACTCATAGGACTTAATATGCATGAAAAGATTCCACTGCATTGGATATTTCAATATAGTGTTAGATCGAATGAAGTGGCAAAAAGAGATTAATGTATAATGTATCCAACCCTGCAGTGATCTTGAATAGGAATCCTACAGCGATAAATAGAATCCCCATAAAATACCACTAGAGAGCACCAGTGATTTGTATCCTGTCAAAGTCTTGGTACATTTATCAAAGTAGGTAGCACCAGTAGACTCAGAATGGCTACCACTTAGCTCCCCACTTGCTTCGGACCATTACCGAATGGTCCTATGCTTCACGGGGAGTGCAAGGCTCACTCTTCGGGTCTGCTTTCCTCGGGCTCCTTTTTTGGAATACACCGAGAGAAGCAGGCCCTAGATTGAAATGGAAAAATCTCAAAGTTAGGCAAGACTTCTATTAGTCGGTGAAATGCCAAAAGAGACTCATTAAAACTGAATGCAGAATTATGCAAAGTAATTATCAATATAACAAATGGAAAAGAGTACATCAAACAGATTAAAACAGTATATGCATCAAAATGCCCCCGTCAAAACTTTTTCTATAATGGAAATGGTTTCAGAAGAAAGTATTTAATAAATCAGTCATTAGACTCCTTGTAGGCAGGGCATTGATGAGAAATTGAAACTAAAGAAAAATTATTTCCGTCAGCCTTTTTGTCCTTCTAAAACAGAAACTACGGTGAAAAATTATTCAGGTATATAGATGAAAAACATAAAAAATGAAAGGAAAATTATGTAAAAACTAGAGAGATTCTCTCCATCACTTGTAATCTTAACCATCATCTTCCAGGCAATCCTTCAGAACCAAGGTCAAGAAATTGTTTTCCTCCATTCTCCTCATTAAAATGAAGAATCCTAATGGTGAAGTATGAAATACAAATCGACATTGGACGCTTCGCAAAATACGAGAAATAGACAGCAAATGCTTATGGAATATGGATCCTTAATAATTAAAAAATGGGGAGCACAGAGCAAAAAATGGATACCCCACCAAAAAAGGAACCCCCAAAAACAAATTTAACCACTTCAAAACAAAGTTAAATCCCATTAAAAATCAAAGAAAAACATTGTGTAAATTAAAAAAAAAAA
>NW_019246483.1:0-1456 GCF_002742605.1 Olea europaea var. sylvestris
TGGTCGAAGTACATCTCAACTCTTATTTCAAAATGGACATCTTTGTATGGAGGTGATGCATCCATGGCAAAGGCTTCTTCCAAGTGGATGGTATAGCCTTGGAAGGCATCATCTTCATAGGTATCCGAGGCAAGGGCCTCTTGGTTAATGAACCAGATGGTAGAAGTGCATCTTACCTCTCTTTTTGAAATGGACATCCTTGCATAGGGTGGCACATTCATAGTAAGGGCTTCTACATAGTGAATGATGCATCCATACAGGGGATAATGAGAATAGTGGCTCAACTAATCGCTTAAAAGAATAAAGGCTTGACTAAGTGGGTACACTTAGGTGAGTAGATACTCTCCTAAGCGAATAAGCTTAGGAGAATATAAGCTCGACTAAATGGGTATACGTAGGAAAATAAATGGCTCAACTAAGTGGGTACACTTAGGATAACAATGGCTCGACTAAGCAATTGCAATTAGGAGAATAGATGGCTTGACTAAGCAATGCACTTAGGAGAATATAAGCTCAACTAATCAAATGGGCTTAGGAGAATTGAGGGTCAACCAAATCGGGTGCACTTAGGGGACTAATGGTTCGACTAAGCTAATGCGTGTAGGAGAATAGAGGCTCGACTAAGTATGTATACTTAGGTGAATAATAGCTCGACTAAGCTAATGCGCTTAGGAGAATAATGGCTAACAATGAGGGTTTACGTAAGAGATTCGAGCTTGACTAAGTGGATGTACTTAGAATGATGATGATGATATGCTCGACTAAGTAGGTGTAATTAGGAGAATAATGCTCGACTAAGTGATGCGCTTAGGAAAATAGTAGGCTCGGCTAAGTAGGAGCACATAGGAGAATAAAGGCTTGACTAAGTGTTGCAATTAGGATAATAGAAAGCTAGATGTGCTTAGGAGAATATAGGCTCGATTAAGTGGGTACACTTGGGAGAATAGATGCTTAACTAAGCGAGTGCACTTAGGAGAATAAGGGCTTGACTAAGCTAATGCGCTTAGGAAAAAGTTAACTAACGAGACACCATCGAAGAATAAACATATCACATAGCAGGGCATCTCGAAGAGTGAGGAATAAATATTTTGCAGATTGCTCTCTTAAACCATAGAAGGTTTATAAGCTGGTCTCGGATAGAGAAAATCCTATAACTTTGCTTGACGATAGTAAGGAGTGAGGAATAAGCATCTTGCCAAGCCAAGAAATCCACAGTGAATTGATGAATAAATATCCTATGAAGTGAGGAATAAATATCTTGTATGGTGAAGCATCTTGAAGAGAGAGGAATAAACATCTCGATCAATGAGGCATCTAGGGATGAAGCCAGGAAATGCTCCTTTTGCAAGGGTAAACACATATGCACCAGATGAGGATTAAATATCTTACAATAAGAGCGATAAACATCTCGTGAATAAGGTCAGGAAAGACATCTTTTGCAAGGGCAAACCCATCT
>NW_019246484.1:0-996 GCF_002742605.1 Olea europaea var. sylvestris
TGTTAAACTTCTAAAAATTCTGTGAATTTTTTTTTACTGTACACCTTCCAATCCTAATTATATTATTTTGTATTTGACTGGCATTGACTAAGAACGTAGGAAGAGTTATTTAAGAAATAAATTAATTTATATATTTCACCTAACAAAGTGGAATGCTACCTCTAAGCACAGAAATTGTTCTCTCACCCAATATGGACAGAATAATTGCCCACTTGCTAATGTAGTGAGAAAACTTTATTTATTATTCTCTCCAATTGTGAGAATCATAAAGTTTCCTCTGAAGTAGATAATGCATGAGTGCTCTAAGCATAAAAAGCAATGCATAAGAAATCTTATATTTCTTTTACTTTTAGCTTACTGTCCTCCGGGCCAATTAAATTTTCGTGCTGTAATCTGTATTAATTGGAGGTTAGGTCAAATATCCCCTCTTTAAATTTGCATTTTTTTTTTTTTAATTTCAGAATGAATGATACCCCAATCAAGTGCTGCTTCGATTGAAAAACAAGTTATGCACGCATTTGCGAATTAAATTTTAGCGAGGTAATTCAACAAACACTAAATTGATTTCTTATTCAGATGAGTAGGTCCTGATACAAATCCTAAGCATATACAGCATACAAGCATAGGATAACATAACAACCTAAAGATGAAAAGAACCCAAGGAGTGGGGGGATGGGGCATCGATCCAATTGCAAAACCTGTTATTGCATTATTCAGCCGCAGATGAATGTAATACGGTTACATGTCGGAAAGCGTTGAAGATTTGCCATGAACAACATAAAGAGTATATTCCAAAACAACATGTCCTGTGGCCAAATCTACGGAATAAGTACTCGTAATGGCGTGTCCCTTTACCAATCGGAAATCACCAGTGCCACCAACAATGGCATATTCACGTTTATCCGTTACAGCGTTTCTTCCCAACATAGTGATTACGCTTCCATTGTAAGTTCCGGCCTTGAACACAACATTGAGGTTCATAAGCGGTGCCGATTC
>NW_019246484.1:3328-47916 GCF_002742605.1 Olea europaea var. sylvestris
ACCAATTTCACTACCGAACGTTAGAGATTAACCACTGACACTCAAATAGTTATCCATGTGGAATCTCTTAACGGGTCTCCAATGTTTTGTTCTATAACAAAACATCAACGTGTTCATTTAAATGTCACCACACTTTAGCTCGTGAGATCAGCTACTTACTTTACAACTAAAAAATACCACACGTGATGGTCTAACTGTATTAACGGTATCCGTATCTCGTTATTACTTACGACCACGATTTATTCAAGATCCAATCATACGTAATTTGTATCTCACAATCACAACTCCTTGTGATTAACAAATCACTTAAACTTGAATTTTCGGATTCTATTATTTAATATTATTTATTACAAAATTAATTTAAATAAATAATAGATCTTGCCAAAATTAAATGCATTAAACATATTAAAAGCGTTTACAACCTAAATCGATTGGATCGAGGGCATAACACTTACAATTATCAGTACTATGTTATAAAATAATAGAGAAAAGAAAATTAGACAAATTACCATTCCCAATAAGTTCATATTTATAAAATAAACTTAAAGACGTGTTTAAAAAATTTAAGGAATATTCCAAAAGTACAAGCCTTGAAACTGAAATAAAATTTCTAGAAAAACTTGGAACGTAAAAGGTCTTTTCTAATTATAAACATAGCCATTATGTAAAACTAAACTGCATGTTCCAATAGCCTCCACATGTGAACCTATCTTGTTTCCTGATAAGATACTTTGTTCACTTTCCACCAGTTTCCTTAGATTTTGCATACCTTGTAAGGTATTTGAAATATGGATTGTAGCACCAGAATCAACCCACCATGTATTATGATTAAAATAAACCGTTTTAGATTTATAACTAACAAGGGATGTTGAATTGAATTACCTTCAATCTCAAGCTACTTTTGAAATTTGGTGCAATCTTTCTTCATGTGCCCTTTTTTTTTTTAATAGAAGAAACCCTTATTTTCCTTTTTGATTTCACATGGGGGTGGTATTTTACCTTTCCCCTTTTACTTGACTTGATTGTGATTCTTCCCTTAGTTCTGATCTTTCTCATGTATTGCCAATAGTGCACTCTCACCCATTTCCATAGCCAACCTTCCTTCTTCTAGAACACATATGATCAGAAGTTTATTAATTAACCATTTGTCTTTATGCGCGTTATAAGAGATTTTGAAGGGTCCATATTGCTGCGGAAGAGTATTCAATATATAGTGCACAAGGAAGGAATCAGACATTTCAACCTTAAGAGTTTTTAGCTGAATTGCAATGTCACTCATTTGCATGATGTGCTCACAAACACCTCTCACACTGTTGATGCTTAAGGATGGAAATTTCATTATCAGTCTAATGTTATAAACTGTTCATTAATAGCCTTTAATAATGCTTTGACATCGTCATGCTTATCCACAAAACCTCAAATACCAGCAGAGATTTTGGTCTTTATGAACTCATACTAAGGCGATTAAATCACTCTCACTATTCATAAAGAGCTTTTTCTTCTCGAGTGCTAGTCACAGTAATATTCGGCTTGTCTTTCCTGATAGCATAATTGATATCTATGCATCCCAAATGAAGGAGAATTCTCTCCTTCCATACATTATAGTTGTCCCCTTTTAGTTTAGGAATTTCACACTTAATATAAGAGAAATTCGTAGGCTGCATAACAACATGAAATTCAAGCATGCATAAAATTTGAGACAAATGAATACGTATCATGTTTTACTAATGTCAATAATGTTTCAAAATTATGAATCCAGTGACATAAAACTTGCCCGTGGGCTAAAGTTCTAATTCAATTGGATCCATCTAACTTTACGATAAGACTATCAAATCATGCTCTTTTTCTTAATTCCTGTTGGTAAATTAAAAAATATAATATAATATTTAATTCTAATTAATCATACAGATATAATAAAAATTCCTATGGGATAAATTTATTATACCAATACAATTAATTATAATAGAGGTCATTTTTCCATATGTGATCCTAAACCTCTTAATATATACAATTTGTGTAACTAGAAATGCTGTGGCTAATCTCTAACTACCCAATAGTAAATGGATCACTTGACATCTAAAAGTAGTCTCAAAATCTCGTTTATTCAAAGTCCATGTAATATTAACAAATATGAATAATTAAAATTACAATCAAAACAATAATTTATTCATATGAAATCAAATAATTTCAGCATATAATATTCAAAATAAGAATGCTAAAACATAAATATATCACAATGTCAGATTATGAATTTTTTTGTGTTTTTATAATTACTCACGACCTTTCTGTTTATGTAATACCTTTATTGATTATGCCCAAAAATCACGTCAATTATGTGCTAAAATAATATTTCTGTTTGGAGTAGATTTTTCAAGAAATCTGTAGCAAAAAAAAAGAATTTCAGTTTAATGATGGCTAAATTTGTGAATTGCTCAAATTACAGACTCAATTTCATCTTACCGCGTGGCTAGAAAGTATTTCATTTGTCACCATGCCACAAATTTTTATATTCTTTTTTTCATTTATTTGCTAAAGGTTATATTTATATCAAATTATAGAATTTTTGTTTCCACTTCAGCTTATATTATATATAGAGCCTGGTTGGAAGTGATTTTGAGAATTGATTTTTTGACCGTTAAAAGAAAAGTGGGGTCTACCTATGATAGAAGAAGTCAAATATGACGATTGGAATAGTGAAATAACAGTCAAAAAATCAATTGTTTGGGGGCAAAAAATCGCTCTCAAACAGGCCCATATTTTACGACATTGATTTTTCAAAATTTCACTCCTCCCTAACAAAAATCCTGAGTTCACAATTATATCCGTTTCTAGAATATCTTGACATTTTTGTCTATGATAATTAGAGGGAGTAATTTCACCATTTATGTTCTTGAGATTTTTATTTTTATTATTTTTTTTCCATGGATGATGTAAGAACTGAACTACACCAAAATCAATTACTTCCATTCCATTTCGTCAAATCGCGCACACAATGGAGCTCGAGTTGCATTTTATTTGACACCAATATTTGTATAATTTTAGTTTGTGAAACAATGGAGCTATGTAACATTTCCCTCGTTGGAAGGGTAACTCAAGTTGACAAACCAAGAAGGTTCGCTGACTTGCGTACCATGTTGCATGCTAAGGTCGGATAAAACTTTCGAATCAGATCTGAATTGAGCCGAATTGAATCGAGCAATTCTTCTAAACTTAAATATCCGAATGAATATCAAAATTGAGAACCAACGAACTTGATTCAGTTCTCATTTCTATATTAAGAATCGAAGAACAAAAAAAGAACCTAATCTCTCTAATTTTTTATTAAATTAGCCAAATTATTTTATTTTTTTCTAAAAAAAAATTCCAACTAGTTAATTGAAGCCAAAATATTATTGTTGTTGTTGTTAGTCCAAGCCTAACTTTGTAACTCAAATTTCAAAAAATAAAACTTGAGCGACCTAAATTTTTCTCAATCATTTTATAGTTTCTCAAATAATCGAAGCTGAGCATTTCTAATTCTCTTCATCTTATCATTATTTCTACTCTATTTATTGAATTTTCTCCACTTTGATCAATGTAAACTTCATCTCATTCCTTACTAATAATTTCTCATGCTCAATGTGTAAACATTAAAATTTATAATTAGTGTTATGTTTATTGTGAACTCGCACATTTGCTATTTTCCTTTCTCTTGGTAGCTATCTTCTTTGTTGTATTATTCATTTTCACCATTTTTTTGACTAAATATTTTCACCTTTCTTTTAGTATGCCTTCCATAGTGAACATGTTATTAGTTGGATTAAGGAAGTGTCATTGTAAATTTTGAAAAAATAATTATATTACTTAACCGAATGGAACATTATCGAACCAAACCAATACGGTTCCATAATTAAATTTAGATTCGATGGTTCAACTTACTAAATATCTTAAAATTTTGGTTTGTTTCGATTTTCTTTAGAACAGAACCTAACCGAACTATGTCCATCCTTATATGTATGAGGTCTTTGTAAATAGAGAATAATTTTTTAGGAAATGGCTTCTTTCATATTTTGCTTTAGACCATGGATGATAAAGCTAGGTTCGGTTGCTAGTGCTACTGCTATTGCTCTGAAACTAGGTATTATTCGACTGCTAACTTGGATATCGAGTTTCAACCCATCTAAACAAAAACTACTATGCCCTATGCAACAGAGTTTGTGCAGGTGGCTTTTTCCTATTTCAAATATAAAATCGATCACAAAAATATCATAAAATGTAATGAAAAATGGTTAAAGTCTTACAAGTTCCTGATTTTCATTTTTTTTTAAATTTTAATATGTGAAACTAAATTCAAAAAAGTAAAAGGCGAGCATTTTCGAAATCAATCGGGCATCTTCATTGAAAATAAGTATTCTATATTTTTTTCTTTACAGTCCACCCAGTCATCATCATAGTTATCTTTTGCTGCATGTCCTTATTTAAGTCAATATTATTTATTCATCATTGGTAAATACAAAGACGATTATCAAAATATTATTAATGATGATTTATCACCATTCACTATCATTTTCATATTAATTTGATTGCGTAAACATATTTGATTTCATAACCATATAAATAGTGAAAAAAGAAGTTTCATCGACTAAAGATTTAGTGACCAAATAAAATTAGTTGCTGTAAAATACTTTCACTGACCAAACATTGGTTGATACAATTCTTGGTCACATCAATAATTTTGTCCACTATTATATGTGTGTGTGTTTTTTGAACAGGCATTTTGATAACCACAATGAAATTAGTCGGGGAAACAATATCCTTCAACGGCCACATAAGAGGAAAAATCTAGAAACTAAGTTGAAGAAATTAAAGGCCTTGTGATCAGAATGGAAATTTCATGCGATCAACAAGCACGGGAAAATCATCAGTAGCAAGTAAATTAATATGGAATGACATGATTGTTAGACTATATACTTACGATCTAGTCATGCCATATAAACTTTAAATAGCACATAGATCAATTGCGGAAATTAATGGACCGAATATACCTCTAGCCATTGATGACAACTGTCCAATCCGAAAATGGAGCTTTACACCTTAGATTGGAGTGCTTCTAATGCCTTTTCAATCCCTTGACAATGGTGTAAGAAAACTGAATGGAATGGATGGCATTAGGGACCCAAAATCCTGTTCCATACAAGTTCTACCATTATTGAGTCTACCTTATTCAATACCAATAATCATGCAATTATTGACAAAAATAGCTAATTTGATACCAAAAATAACTCACTCAAGATAGGAAAAAAACCAACATTCTCCCACTAGCCCCAAAAATTCTGTCATTTCCTATAGTAAGAAACAAATACATGAATCTTGGCAATAGGTCCTCTTAGAACTAGTATTATCTTCCATGTATTATAATGTAATGTGTATCTTAACACTAGTCCATATAGTTTAATGAATAAACCTCATGTTTATTCAAGGTCCAAATATTAATGATAATTCTCCAATCAATGAATGTGTACACAACGGAAATGAGAAATTATCACAACTAAAAATAGAGTTTTATTACTAATGACATTGGTCCATACTAAGGAATCATTTTAAGGAACCAAGTCCCATTCGGTCTACAGGATCCTTGAACTTGAATGGTGACATGCCTATTGTCAAAGGATCAACAACCATTAATTCAGTGTTAACGTGTTCAATAACCATTGTTTTATCTTTAACACGTTCTCTTATAGCTAAATACTGGATGTCGATGTATTTGCTTCAACTGCCACTTTTGTCATTTTTAGCCATAAAAACTGCAAATTGAATTATTACAAAATATCCGCAGTGGTTTAGAAATTGAATTCACAATGCTAAGTCCAGAAATAAAACTTTTCAACCATACACCATGCGAGGTTGCCTCAAAATAAGATACGAACTCAACTTCCATAGTGGAAGTAGCAGTCAAGGTTTGCTTTGCGCTTTTCCAAGATACAGCTCCACCAGCAAACATGAAAATGTATTAGATGTTCATTTCCATTAATCAACACAGCCAGCAAAGTTTAAATCTGAGTAACCATTCACTTCCAGATTATTAGTTCATCTATACATAAGCATGTAATCTTTCGTCCCTTGAAGTATCTCATCACCTTCTTTGCAGCTCTCTAGTGGTCCATACTTGGATCACTTTGATATATTCCCAACATTTCTAAGAGCAAATGCAATGTCAGCCTTGTGCAGACCAACGCATACATTAAGCTTCCAATAGCCTAAGCATATGGAATGTCCTTCATTTATTCCCTTTAAAAATCACTTTTCGGGCACTAGTTCAAATTGAATCTATCACCCTTCACAATGAGAGTTATACTTGATGAACAATCTTTCATTCAAAATTTCTCTAAAACCTTATTGATATAGGTTTCTTGTAACAGACCCAAAATACCTCGTGATCTGTCCCTGTAGATTTTTATGTCAATGACGTAAGATACATCACCCAAATCTTACATGTCAAAGTTTTTAAAGAGAAATTGTTTAACCTCATATAGCAAACCTTTATCATTGGCTACAAGTAAAATATTATCCATATATAGAATAAGAAAACAAATTTTACTCCCAATGACCTTTTGATATATACATTGATCCATAATGTTCTCTGCGAAGCCAAATGAAGAGATAACATTATGAAATTTTAAATACCATCGATGGTAGGCTTTTTTCAATCCATATATGGATTTCTTAAGTTTGCACACCAAATGCTCACCGTTACTAGAGAAGAATCCTTCTGGTTGTTTCATATACACCTCTTCTTCTAGATCTTCATTGAGAAAAACCGTCTTCACATCCATTTGTTGCAACTCCAAATCAAAATGTGCAAGCAATCCTATAATGAAACGTAAAGAATCTTTCTTGGATGTAGGACAAAATGTCTACTTATAGTCGATTCCTTCCTTTTGAGTAAATCCTTTAGCTACGAGTCTTGTTTTATATCTTTCATTGTTACATAATGAGTCATTCTTTTCTTAAAGGCCCATTTATATCCAATGGCCCTTGCACCATTAGGCAACTTGACAAGATCTCATACTCCATTGGATACTATAGAAGTCATCTCATCTTTCATTGCATTGTACCGTAAACTTGATTCTTTACAATTCATGGCTTGTGAAAAATGTTTCAAGATCATTTTCAGGTCCGATGTTATAGTTTGATTCCTACAGATACACAATATAATCACTAGTTGTCACTGATTTCCTTATGCTAGTAGATCTCCTTAATGTTGTGTCAATATTTTCCTGAAGATCATGTTGTTCAATAAGTTGTCCAACAATTTCAGGCAATTTTTGAACATCTCAATCTACTGGATTGTCATCAACAATTTGTAGAACTTCAACGATTGGTTGTCCAACACCTGTTTGAACTTGAGGGATGTTGTGAATGATAATCAATCTGTCACTTGAAGTGGAAGGGAAGTATCAATATGATTCTTTTCAGAAACAATGTCCTGGAATCGATCATTCCCACTAATCAAGTAATTCCCAAGAAATTCACATTTCTTGACTCCACAATTCTAGTGCTGCTAGATAGACAATAGAATTTGTACCCTTTTGACCTTTCAGCATATCCAATGAAATATTCACTAATAGTTCTTGGGTCTAGTTTCTGTCTTGTGGATTATAAACTCTTACTTCAGACGAGCATCCCCAAATGCATATATGTTGCAAATTCTATTTCCAACCTTTCCATAATTCAAATGGTGTCCTCGGGACAATCTTGGTTGGAACTCGGTTTAATATATACACTGCTGATTTAAGAGTTTCGGTCCACAAGGATCTAAGAAGCCTGGAATTACTAACTCTACACCATGTCCAATAACGTTCGATTTCTTTTTTCAGAAACACCATTTTGGTTGGAAGAACTAGGCATGGTGTATTAGGCAACTATCCTATACTCTTGAAGAAACTTCACAAATGGACCAGACATTTGTCCATCCTCAGTATATCTTTCATAATATTCTCCACCTTTATCTATTCTCACAATCTTAATTTGCTTTTTACATTGTTTCTCTACATCGGCTTTAAAAACTTTAAAGGCATCTAGTGCTTCGTTCTTGTTATAAAGCAAGTAAATATACATGTATCGTGAATAACTATCAATGAAAGAGACGAAGTATTTCAGACCATACGAATCCATGTCTGGACTACAAATATCTGAATATATGATTTCTAACATGCATGTACTCCTCTCAGCATCTTTCTTGGACTTGTTGGTCTGCTTTCCCTTAATGCAGTCCACACAAGTGCCAAAATCAATAAAATCCAAAATATTAACTACTCCATCATTCACCAATCTTTTAATCATTACTATGGAGAGATATTCCAATCTCCGATGCCACAATGTAGAGGAATCTTCATTCATAACATATCGTTTCATACCAGTGTGAACATGCATAACATTATTATTGTTGGGAATTTACTTAAACATGCACAGCGGAATTAAACAATTTCAATTCCCATTTAGGATTTAACTTTGTATTTAGATAAGAATTGTGATGAGAAATATACATTTTCTTGATTTTGCAAACTCTTTTGCGTTATTCTTTTTCAGCAACTTGAATCTGCCTCCCACAGCTGTCCAATTGTCCAGCCTCCAATAAAATCCACACAGAGAATAGACTCCAACTGCTAGGGTTTTTCCTCTTGTGCCAGCAAGAATAATGAAAATCTTATGGACCTCAAACCCTAGCCATGTATTTATATAAACCTAAACGGGCTCGGCCCGGTCCGATCTAATGTTTAATTAATCCATTTAATTAAACCCGATCCGTGAATTAATTAATCTAATTGATCAATTCGGGAATATAAATAACAAATCCAATTAATTAATTTATCCAACGATTGTTAAATTAATCAATTGACAATTTGCAATCTTCCAATTCTCTTTTGTATGCGACCCATTAGGTTCCCGACCACGATACCTAACGACGTGAAATATTATTTTGATTTAATCAAAATTGATAAATTAAACACCCTTTTAATTTATCGCAAATTCACATTCGCCGTCCCAGATTGATATCTAGCAATGTATCAGGGCAACACATGTGACGAAAAATGTCACGTGGTATGACAAAATCAAAACTGTTCGTTTACCATGAAATTATAATCCCTTCGTTAATATGATTCGATCAACTACGAGATATGAAAGTGTGTCAATCTCGATTATCGATCATATCTTTCATTCTATTATTAAGTCAATATGAGTCGAAAAATCATTTTCGACTTATATGTATACCTTGGCCAATGATTTCGTTATTGACTTAATTGAACGAAATGCAGATCACAATCTCTTACTATCTAAGAGTGACGAATCCTCTATTGGTCATTCACAACCTTCATATGGTTCTTGACATACCCGAACGATGTCGTATTAACGGCACTTGGCAGAGCAACATCCAACACCGTCAAAGTATGACTGTCCTCATACAAGGCACTATGATGACCTCAAGTTATAGGACCAATTTCACTACCGAACGTTAGAGATTAACCACTGACACTCAAATAGTTATCCATGTGGAATCTCTTAACGGGTCTCCAATAATTTGTTCTATAACAAAACGTTAACGTGTTTATTTAAATGTCACCACAATTTATCTCGTGAGATCAGCTACTTATTTTACAAGTAAAAAATGCCACACGTGATGGTCTAACTGTATTAACGATATCCGTATCTCGTTATTACTTACGACCACGATTTATTCAAGATCTAATCATACGTAATTTGTATCTCACAATCACAATTCCTTGTGATTAACAAATCACTTAAACTTGGATCTTCAGATTCTATTATTTAATATTATTTATTAGAAAATTAATTTAAATAAATAATAGATCTTGCCAAAATTAAATGCATTAAACATATTAAAAGCGTTTACAACCTAAATCGATTGGATCAAGGGCATAACACTTACAATTATCAGTACTATGTTATAAAATAATAGAGAAAAGAAAATTAGACAAATTACCATTCCCAATAAGTTATTATTTATAAAATAAACTTAAAGACGTGTCTAAAAAATTTAAGGAATATTCCAAAAGTACAAGCCTTGAAACTGAAATAAAATTTCTAGAAAAACTTGGAACGTAAAAGGTCTTTTCTAATTATAAACATAGCCATTATGTAAAACTAAACTGCATGTTCCAATAGCCTCCACATGTGAACCTATCTTGTTTCCTGATAAGATACTTTGTTCACTTTCCACTAGTTTCCTTAGATTTTGCATACCTTGTAAGGTATTTGAAATATGGATTGTAGCACCAGAATCAACCCACCATGTATTATGATTAATATAAACCGTTTTAGATTTATAACTAACAAGGGATGTTGAATTGAATTACCTTCAATCTCAAGCTATTTTTGAAATTTGGTGCAATCTTTCTTCATGTGCCCTTTTTTTTTTAATAGAAGAAACCCTTATTTTCCTTTTTGATTTCACATGGGGGTGGTATTTTACCTTTCCCCTTTTACTTGACTTGATTGTGATTCTTCCCTTAGTTCTGATCTTTCTCATCTATTGCCAATAGTGCACTCTCACCCATTTCCATAGCCAACCTTCCTTCTTCTAGAACACATATGATCAGAAGTTTATTAATTAACCATTTGTCTTTATGCGCGTTATAAGAGATTTTGAAGGGTCCATATTGCTGCGGAAGAGTATTCAATATATAGTGCACAAGGAAGGAATCAGACATTTCAACCTTAAGAGTTTTTAGCTGAATTGCAATGTCACTCATTTGCATGATGTGCTCACAAACACCTCTCACACTGTTGATGCTTAAGGATGGAAATTTCATTACCAGTCTAATGTTATAAACTGTTCATTAATAGCCTTTAATAATGCTTTGACATCGTCATGCTTATCCACAAAACCTCGAATACCAGCAGAGATTTTGGTCTTTATGAACTCATACTAAGGCGATTAAATCACTCTCTCTATTCATAAAGAGCTTTTTCTTCTCGAGTGCTAGTCACAGTAATATTCGGCTTGTCTTTCCTAATAGCATAATTGATATCTATGCATCCCAAATGAAGGAGAATTCTCTCCTTCCATACATTATAGTTGTCCCCTTTTAGTTTAGGAATTTCACACTTAATAGAAGAGAAATTCGTAGGCTGCATAACAACATGAAATTCAAGCATGCATAAAATTTGAGACAAATGAATACGTATCATGTTTTACTAATGTCAATAATGTTTCAAAATTATGAATCCAGTGACATAAAACTTGCCCGTGGGCTAAAGTTCTAATTCAATTGGATCCATCAAACTTTACGATAAGACTATCAAATCATGCTCTTTTTCTTAATTCCTGTTGGTAAATTAAAAAATATAATATAATATTTAATTCTAATTAATCATACAGATATAATAAAAATTCCTATGGGATAAATTTATTATACCAATACAATTAATTATAATAGAGGTCATTTTTCCATATGTGATACTAAACCTCTTAATATATACAATTTGTGTAACTAGAAATGCTGTGGCTAATCTCTAACTACCCAATAGTAAATGGATCACTTGACATCTAAAAGTAGTCTCAAAATCTCGTTTATTCAAAGTCCATGTAATATTAACAAATATGAATAATTAAAATTACAATCAAAACAATAATTTATTCATATGAAATCAAATAATTTCAGCATATAATATTCAAAATAAGAATGCTAAAACATAAATATATCACAATGTCAGATTATGAATTTTTTTGTGTTTTTATAATTACTCACGACCTTTCTGTTTATGTAATACCTTTATTGATTATGCCCAAAAATCACGTCAATTATGTGCTAAAATAATATTTCTGTTTGGAGTAGATTTTTCAAGAAATCTGTAGCAATTTTCTGACCATTAGGCTACCCAAGAATGTAAAATTGGACCAATAATTAATTCTGTAAAATAGGCCTAATAAACAATTGATTTTCCCAAAACACGGCCCAATAATTGATTCTGAAATGGACCGATATCCAATTGTATTTTTTCCCAAATGGCCCAACTAACTGTCATTTATTATTTTTAAATGGGCTCACAACCAGTGACTGTAAGGGAAATAAATGAAATCCTCTATTTTCGAAAATTTTCAATCGTCTTCTTTCTGTAGCGGGTTGAAAGTAGCCCACATCATGTTAAACCTTCCCTCCATTAAAACTCGAGTTTAAAACCACACAGGCTAGAAAATCGATTTTATGGAGATATTTGAAATTATTTTCAGAAAATACGAATTCTGCAAGAGAAGACAGATTTTGCAGATTGATGATAAAATATCAAGGTAGAGGTAATTTAAGGCTCTGATACCAACTGTTAAACTATATACTTATGATTTAGTCATACCGTATAAACTTTAAATAGCATATAGATCAATTGCGAAAATTAAATGGATCGAAAATATACCTCCAGCCATTGATGTCAATTGTGCAATCCGAAAATGGAGCTTTACACCTTGGATTGGAGTGCTTCTAATGCCTTTTCAATCCCTTGACAATGGTGTAAGAAAATTGAATGGAAGGGATGGCATTAGGGACCCAAAACTGTATTCCATATATAGGCTCTACCATTATTGAGTATACCCTATTCAATACCAATAATCGTACAATTATTGACAAAAATGGTAGAATTTATGGGTCACCTAATTTGATGACAAAAATTACTCACTCGAGAAAGGAACAAAAAAACCAACAATGATCGCAAAATGTTGTACCATGAGATTTCATGGTACATTCCGACCGAGAAGATTTTATTTCCCTGTAAGACTAAGCTTTTACTGGTATAGAAATTACGGCATGAGTTTTAACCTATTCACGAGGGACTCTTTAACAGATAACTAAATTTCTCTATAGAGAACTCCAGAGGAAGCTTTAATTAAAAAGACACATACTTGA
The DNA here is from genome assembly GCF_002742605.1 of Olea europaea var. sylvestris. Classification (NCBI taxonomy): domain Eukaryota; kingdom Viridiplantae; phylum Streptophyta; class Magnoliopsida; order Lamiales; family Oleaceae; genus Olea; species Olea europaea. Next base: position 16,228 of record NW_019246484.1, read on the forward strand.
CAAGGTTTAAAGAAGCTTTTGATACAAAACACCCATCATATGCATAACTTCACACATTTATTGATTGGTTTGAAGAAGTAAATTCAAGAAGATTGATCAATGAGCCATTGAATATATTCAAGGGTTTCAAGATACTTTACATCTTCTTTCCAAACTTTAAATTTGGTTGATGTATCAATTTAAATTGTGTTTTTGTAATCATATGATGTTTGCATAATTATATAGATGCTAGGATAATGTTCAGTCTTATGTTTTAATAATTTGGCATTAAATTCCAAATTTTGATATTAAGTCGCCACCATTCATTGAAAAAACTCAATTCCAGCCACATATTTAATGGGTCAACCCACAACTTTTATAAAGTTTTCAATCACGTATTTCATCAATTATTATCAAATTTACTGAAAACCTGGTCTGTTTGGGCTCCATTAAAATTTTAATTCATTTTTATCTTTCTTCTTATCGATCACACATTAATAATACACATAAGTAAATAAATAAATCATCTTTTTCAACCACATATTCGCTAAAAAATTATTATTCCAAAATACATTTTTTAAACAAAAACTCATTAAAATGGAGCCCAAACAAGGGCCTGATTTTTATAAAAACCAAACAAGGGCAAAGTATTTGTTTAGCTTTAAATGATTATTAGGAGTTTAATGCACTTGATCACTGTTGATTATTTTGTTATTTCTATTGATATTCAAGAGAAGGAGTAAGAACTATATATCATGTAGTAACAGTTACTATAAAATCTGATCTGACCAGATCAGATTGCTTATGCTTGTAAATAATGATAAAAGTGATCTCTTTATTGAAGGAAATAAGAACAATGTAAAAACTTAAACTCGAAAGAACAAAAAAAACAGAAAATTAGAATGCAAAAGGTTAAGGCAAGAATTGAACTCTTTGTTGTTAAAACAAATTTGTCTTGCACTGATGCTAACGGTGAATTGGCAATTGTATCTTAAGATACAACGATCACTTCTTGTGATGGTAATACTTCGAATCATAAGAAATGATGAACCGCGCAATATTTTGTAATCCTTTTTTATATGAAAATTAAAAAATATTTTGTGATTGCATGTAATTGGAGTGAATGAAATCAACATAAATGGGTCCAATTTATAGAGATTGAAAAGTTGCACCCAGAAAGACAACCAAAAAATCGACTTTTTCACGACAAGTTACATCAGTTCATTCGACCACTTGCTAACCTCCACAATCCGCTCAAGAAGTCTTTTAGTTGTTTGACTGCTCGTTGTGGGCGAGGTGGTCGCTTGAATGGTCAATTAAAATTTTTAATATTTCCATTTGATTAATTCAAAATCCTTTGATTTATCAATCCTACTTCATTCACTCATTTCTAATTCATCCTAAAATAAATTTTGACTTTCAAATATAGCAAATTTAGAGCATTTTTAAGAGACTCTTTCAATATGAAATGCTATCTATTTTAAAGAGTTAACCTTTAAAATCATGCTTCAATAGTTAAATTAATAATTTAACTTAAAGAGTGAATTTGGCTCTTCAAATTCGGAGAGCTAAACCCACTCTCTATAATTAAATATATTCAAACCGTTTCAATTTTTAATGTGAAAAAATAATAAAAATAATTTGTAGAAAAACTATTTAAAATAAAAAAAATAGAGAAAATTAATATCTATTTTTTTGAGAGTAGTAAAATTAAGTCTTAAATATAAAGAGCTTGTTAGAGTATATCAAAATTTTAATTCTCTAATTTATAAATGCTCTCCAAATAATAGAATATACTATTTAAAAATAGAAATTTTTTTGGAGATGCTCTTATCTACTAGAGGAGTTGAACATTTTCGACCCATTTTCTCGTCAAATTCGAGTATCAGGATCTATCCAAATATTTAGTCAAAGATTGATAAAAATAATCTTTTTATTAACTATTTTCCAACAATCCCCTATATGAATAAAAATTATCAATATGCATATAAATTTAGACTCTAAAAAAAAAAAAAGGAGTACAAAAGGTAAGCCGTAGACATGCATCAAGAGATGTGACTTTTGGCTTTAAACCTTTCTTAATAGAATGCAATCAAATTTACTAAGCTAATCAATAAACATGATATCTTAAACTGTCCGACCATCGTGTAAATCAAGACAATTATGCCAACACCATAACTTCCTTCACAAATTCTGTTATCATGATTGTGTTCATTTTAGCTTTGAACAACTCTGGGTCTTATAAGTACTTTTAGAAAATTTAAGCTTCAAAATTTTCATAAAAGCATTCTCACCTTGCACTTACATATGTGGTCTCCTATAGTACTTTACCATACTTTCCTTGGCTCTTCCAAGATAGAAGAATCATTAAAAGCATAATTTATCCTAATACACTTTGCAATATAACACCTTTATTATTTGAGGAATGGTTAGAAGTGCTCATCTAAATCATTTATAACTTAGTTTTCTCATTGAACCATGATCTTTGAATCTCCATTCAATAGAGTTGACTTATTGATGTGGTACACATTCCCCACAAAAGATGGCACACTTGATCTCTCGGTAATCCTTTAATCAAATAATCTGAGTTGTTTAATGGTATTGTGTCATGATGAATGTATACAGATTTAACACTATACATATTATTTTGTACTTTTTCAATAGGCGATTGACTATCACAGTGTATGCTAATAGCAGGCACCGACTTATGCCAACATGAAATGTCTCTAGAAATGTTTCAAAGTCATTTTGCTTTATCCAATGTTTTGAAAAATGGACAGATCCGATCGGTACAACCAGGTAAATCGAGATTCGGTATCAAAATTGGTACGGTTAGGCTTATAAAATCTCTAATTAAATATTCATCCCAAAACCCGTTAAATCAGCCAATTTTTGAAAATCCTGTGACCCGTTTTCAGTTTAATCGGTTCAACCTATGTAAGTGTATATATTTTTTAAAATTTTTAAATGTACATTTTTAAACTTTTGTAAATATACATTTTTTAATTTTTAAAAATCACTGATTTGATTCCGATTCAACCTCGAGTTCAACCTTTTGACACTTAACTCTTTATCTTTTTTGGGTCCATGTCGGGTTGGTTTAAAACACTGGCTTTATCTAAACTAATATACTCGAATTCCATTGTGGATTGAGCTATATGAGTTTGTTTTGAGGCTTTCCAGGACCTAGCGCCGCCTCCAATGGTAAAAATATAACCACTTGTAGACTTTGAATTTCTTGTGCTAGATATCTAATTTGCATCGGTATATATCATTTTATCATCATGTGATATCTAAAATAGCATAATCCATAATTAATCGTATGTCTTAAATATTTAAGAACCCTTGTTAATGCCTTCCGACGGTTGTAAATCTGCTTAATTTGTTGACTACATATGCTATATCTGAACGCATGCAATTTGTAATATATAATAAGATGTCCATAACACTTGAATATTTTAATTATGATACTGGTTCACCAGTATTGACTAACCAGACTTAGATTTATCGATATTTTAACTAGATTATCGTCTTATGCCTTAAATTTCTTAAGTATAGTCTCAACATAATATGCTTGAGATAATGACAATCTTTCATATGTCTTAGAGATCTTAATCCCTAATATGACATCATCCATACCCATATCTTTCATATCAAAATGTTTTATCAATATTTTATTAATTGTAGCGACAATTTTCGAGATATTACCCATAATTAGCATATCATCAACATGCAATCACATATTTATTTCACGTGCTTTTTACATATACACATTTGTCGCATTCATTGATTTTAAAGTCCTATGACAATATAATTTTGTCAAATTTCTCATGCCATTGCTTAGGTATTTGTTTTAATCTATACAATGATTTAACAAGCTTGCACAATTTCTTCTTCTGTCTTGGAGCCAAAACTTTTAGGTTGTTATATATATATAATATTCAATTCAAAATTAAAAAATGCAGCATTTACATACATTTGATGTATTTCGTGATTACGTAATGCAACAATTGCAATTAATACTCGAATAAATGCGATCCTTGTAATAGGCGAATATGTATTGAAGAAGTCAATACCTTCTTTTTGTCTGTACCATTTAGTTACTAACCTAGCTTTGTACTTATCAAATGATCCACCGGATTTTAACATCTTTTGAAGACCCATTTGCAACCTAAAACTTTATTTTTCGGTGGGTGATCGACCAACTCCCAAGTATGATTTTGCATAATGGACTCAATTTCATTGTTAATAGCTTCTTTCCAATAGGTAGCTTAGGGAAATGAACATTCCCTCGATAAATTTCTTTGAATCATTTTTTAGCAAATATGTTAGGAAATCTCAAGCCAAATGTCTTAGATTTTTTGCCCTTTTACTGCACATTGGCTTTTCATGTTCTTGATGATTATCATTTGCAGTATCATAAGTTTATTTTAGTAAACTTAATTTCTTCCTTTACAACGAAAGATAGAGTCAAAGACTGTAGCATTTCTTGATTCAAATACAGTAACTTCATGTAGATCAAGTATTTCTAAGTTATGAACCAAAAATCAATATTCACTACTATTATTTGCATATCCAATAAAAATATAATCAGTTATCTTATGTCCAGTTCTAGCATGTTTAGGTTTAGGTATTTATACCTTAGCTAAGCATTCCTACACTTTTAAGTATTTGTAAGAAAGTTTTCGGCCTTTCCACAACTCATAAGATGTTCAACCTTGCTTTTGTGTGATATTTTTATTGAGATTGTGATTTGTTGAAAGGATTGCTTTCTTCCAACAACTTTTGGGGTAATCCTAAATTTATCAATTTTATATTTATCATCTCCTTAAGAATTCAATTATTGTATTCAACAATATCGTTTAATTGAAGTGAATAAGGTGCCATTATTTGATGAATAATACCAAATTTTAAACAAAATTCTTCAGTAGGTTCAATGTATTCTCCAACTCAATCAATACAAATTTTTTTTATTTGTTTTCCAAGTTGATTTTCAACTTCATTCTTGAAGTGTTTAAACATTTTCAAAGCTTTATCTTTGTTTTTCAAATATACATAATAATATCTTGTACAATCAACCAATAAAAGTCATGAAATACTTCTTACCTCCTTTAGTCAAATTTTAAGTCACATATACTGCTATGAATTAATTCGAAGGGTGTCATGTTTCTTTAAACCGAACAAAATGATGTTTTGGCTAACTTTGCCTCTACACATATCTCACATTTAACATTTGTGCTCAAATGCAAAGCTAGTATTAAACTTAAATTCATTTACTTGCGTATAGAAGTAAAGTTTGTATATCTCAATCTATGATGCCATAAAGTAGATGACTTAATAATACAAGTAGAAGAAGATATTTTATTCTTCGAAATATTTGGTAGAATAGTGAAGATGTTCATTTTAAGGAGTCCATCACTTAAATAGCATTTGCCTATATACATATTATTCTTGATAAGTACAAAATTATCAGATACAAAGACTAGTTTGAAACCATTCTTGATAAGTAAAGAGCCAGAAGCTAAGTTCTTGTGAATGTCCAACATATGAAGCACATTGTTAAGGTTGAGTTCCTTGTTCGACATCAACTTCGATAACACTTTGCCTTGTCCTTCAACCTTCGAACGTGATGAGTTTTTCATAAACAATTTTCCACCATTTGTTGGAGTATAAGATGTGAACATTGTTTTATTAGTATAGATGCAATGAGTGGCAAGTAGAACCCATGTCCACATACTATTTCATGGGATTTCCAAAGTTACTGGATTTTTAAACAACGGCAAACAAATTGATATCTACTATCCCATCAAATAATGCATTTGATTTGGTAACATTTGCTTGGGTTTTTTTTCTTGATTTAATTTGGGTGATGTTCGGCATTTTCACAATTGTAGTAATTGTCCTTGACTTCTTTGCATTCTTCTTATTTCCTGGCTTGAAGGATTCTTCGAAAAGCTTCTTCTTTTTGTTCTTTGCATTGGTCTCCACCACATTCTTGTGGTATTTGGCTTCCAATCCATTTGTTTGATTTTCTATTATCTTCTTCATTTCTCAATCGAAGTATGAGTTTTTCAATGTTCGTCTCATTGTGCTAGTGCTTGAGATAGTTTTTTAAGTCCTTCCATATGGAAGGAAGTTTCTCGATACTTATAACCACTTGAAAGCTTTCACTTAGAGACATGTTCTCAGTGTGAATGTCATGGAGAAGAACCTGTAATTTTTATACTTGACTGATCATCGTTTTGGAATCTACCATCATGTAGTCTAAGAATTTTCTGACAATGAACTTTTTTGTTCCTGCGTCTTCAGTTTTGTATTTCCTCTCCAATAATTCTCATATCTTCTTAGTAGATTTCATGGAACTATACATATTGTATAGTGTGTTGTCCAAACCGTTCAGTATGTAATTATAACATAAGAAGTTTGAATGTTTTCAAGCATCCAATACGATCAATGATGCCCTATCGTTTTCCTATTCTTGTACAATGAAAGTATATTCATCCAGAAGTTTTGCCAATTTGAAGTTTGTTAGATGGAACAATATCCTAAGCCATTTTTTGAAATTAATCCCGCAACATTTTTTCGATTTCTCTCCATGTATTACGAAGGTTGGATGAATGATTGTAAGGGGAACCGTAATAAGAGGAACATTAATAGAAAGAACAGCAGTTGAAGTAACATTGATTGTATCGTTAATAATAGTCAATTTTGTTACAAAAGGAAGATTAATCAATCCAAGTTTCAATAAATTCAAGAGAGTCTAGAAAAAGTTAAGCCAAAAATGGACTTCAGTTTAGCCGAGAAAAACATAAAATTAAATTAAAAAAATCACTTGAAAATCCATCTTAAGAATGTTAGTAAATAATGATAAAGTGATATCTTTATTGCAAAAAATAATAACACTGCAAAAACTTAGCCATAATTGAAGCAAACTTGAAATAACATAAAAAAGAAAAAATTGGAATGCAAAAGATTGAGGCAAGAGTTGAACTCTTTGACTTTAAGACAAAATTGCCCAATACTGTAGCCCACAGTAGATGGCAATCGTCTTTCAAGTTACAATGATTACTTTTTGTGATGGCGGCACTTTGAATCACAAGAGATAACAAATTGAACAATTTTTATACTGCTTTTCGTATGAAATCTAAAAAAACTTTGACGCAAAAAATTTGCTATAAATTTGATGTTAATTGTATGCAATGATTGCATGTAATTGGAGTGAATGAATTCAACATAGAAAAATCCAATTTATGAAGGTTGAAAGGTTGCACCCTAAAAGATACAACCCAATAATCAACTTGTTCACGAAAAGTTGCATAAGTTCATTCGATCCCTTTTGACTGCCACTTGGCCGCTCAACCCATTTTTTCAATAACTTTACAACTCATTGTGCACAAGGCGGCCACTCGAGCGGCCAATTGGATTTTTGAATTTTTTCGTTTGATTAATTTAAAATTCTTGATTTTATCAACTCCACTTCATTCAATAATTTTCAACTTCCAAATATACCAAACTTATCTGCTTGAGGTGTAGAAAGTGTTCAACCCATTACTCTCCATCCAAATATTTGGTCAAAGTTTAATAAAAATCATCTTTTTATTAACTACTTCCAACATATTAAATAAATTCGGAACATCGATTTTCAAGTGCAAATAAATGTTGTCAAACAATGGAGTTGATATTAAAATGAGAAAATATAGTTGGATTCAAAGTTGTAGTTCTTGTCTTTAATTGAGTTTAGGGTTAATTTCACAAACCGTCATTGAACTTACGCAAAAATTACAAAATGGTAATTGAAGTTTAAAACTTTCAATAACAGTCACTTAAATTTCGGGCTGCTTTAAAAAACGGTAACTGGAGTTTAAAAACTTGCAGAAAAGGTCACTGAAGTTTAAAAATTTTCAGAAATGGTCACTAATGTTTAAAAACTTGCAGAAACGGTCACTGAAATTTAAAAACACTTTTTCAAATTTTTGGGTTACTTCTGCGGTAACTTTTCGGCTACTTTCGACCATCGATACCGCCAAATTTTGATACCATTGGAAAGTCCATAATATCCTCTTTAATTACAACCCATAATCTCCCCATAATTCCAAGGGATTCGACCGGAAAATTGCTGCAAAATTACCCAAAAATCTGAAGATCTGCTGAGATTTTCAAATTTTTTGCGCGACCTTTGCAGCAATTTTTCGACGACTTTCGACTACCAAGACAACCAGATTTTGATACCATTAGAAAACCCACAATGTTATCTTTAATTATCATCCAAAATCTCCTCCAAACTCCAAAGGATTCGGCCGAAATAAACCCACAAAGTCGATTACCCAAAAAGGTAAAAATTGTCCAGATTCGGGATACTGACTTTTGGGGTTTATTCTGGCCAAATCCTTTGGAGTTATGGGGGAGATTTTGGATGGTAATTGAAGAGAAAATTGTGGGCTTTCCAAAGGTATCAAAATTCGGTGGTCTTGTGGTCGAAAGTTGCTCGAAAAACTGAAAATTCTGCCCAAATTTTCTTCTTTTTGGGTAGCCAATTTTGTGGGTTTATTCAGGCAGAATCCTTTGAAGTTTGGAGGAAATTTTTGGTGGTAATTGAAGATGACATTGTGGGCTTTCCAACGGTATTAAAACTCGATGGTACTGGCGGTCAGAAGTTACAGGAAAATTGCCTCAAAATTGGCCTAAAAAATCTAAAAAATCTGCCCGGATTTTCGCCTTTTTGGGTAGCCGACTTTGTGGTTTATTTCGGCCGAATCTTTTCAATTTTGGGGGAGATTTTGGATGGTAATTGAAGAAGACATTGTGGACTTTCCAAAGGTATCAAAATTTGTCGGTATCGATGGTCGAAAGTGGCCGAAAAGTTGCCCAAATAACTGAAAATGTGTTTTTAAACTTCAGTAACCATTTTTGAAAGTTTTTAAATTTCAGTGACCATTTCTGAAAGCGTTCTGAAACTTAAGTGACTGTTACTGAAAGTTTTAAACTTCAGTGAACGTTTTGTAATTTTCGCGTAAGTTCAGTGACCATTTTTGAAATTAACCCATTGAGTTTCTCATCCTTTTTCAAAGTAAATAGACAATTGGATAATTAGATTAGTTAAACGTTAAAGTTGTTAATATAACTTATCCATCAAATTATGATATTCGATTCAATGTAGTTTTAATTGGAAACTACATTAAATACTTAGTTCGCGTGGGGAAATTTACTACTTGTTTAGGGTATCATCCACTTAAGAAGTTTTAGTGCAACAAGTTTTAATGCCATTATGCATTGTCTGTGATAATTTGTGAGCGCCAAAACTCCTAACTCAATTCATAAATTCTATTCCAAACTTGTATATTACTAGTTTGGGAAAAGCTCTTTGCACAGACTCATTTGCACAGGGTTTGTACAGGGGCTTTTAAATGGGGATGGACCCCACACATGGGGTCCACCTCCATGTGCGCGCACCTGTACAGGCCCTGTGCGGGTAGCATAGTTCTTTGAAATATCTCTACTTGCTTGGAAGGTGGGGTCCACCTCCATGTGAGTGCACCTATACAGGCCCTGTGCAGGTAGCACAGTTCTTTGAAATATCTCTACTTGCTTGACCCTTCTTTTGAGTCTCATTCTTTAAAAAAATATTTTCTCTCAAATTCATTTTTAACCACACATTTTCTATAAAAAAATCATTTTAAAAGTAAATCCAAAAAATTTCATTATTTTTTAACCACATATTCTCTAAAAAATCACTATTACAAAATTTGTTATCATAAAAAATGAAGCTCAAACAAACACTTAATCTATTGCATGTTTATTCGACACTAGACATTTTAAAGCCTTGATTCATGCTGTACGACTTAAAATTTTCAGTTGCTCGAATCACAAACTCAATTTCACATTACTACGTATAGTAAGTAGTAGGTAGTTTGTTTGTCACCAAGTCACTAATTTTATTTTTTTAATTTGCTAATTACAATTGATAATAATTTATATTTAAGTTAAAATTTAGAAATTTTATTTCCAAGCCAGCTTATATTATATATATTTTATTACATTGGTTTTTAAAAATTTCATTCCTCCCTAACAAAAGTTCTGAATTCGCAAGAATATCTTGACATTTTGTCTATGATATTGGCAAATACAAATTGAAGAATTAAGATCTAGAGGGAGACAAGTAATTTCACCATGCATGTTCTTGAGAACTTCCTTTTTTTCATGGATGATGTAGGAACTGAACTATACCAAAATCAATTACTTCCATACTATCTAGTCAAATCCCATAAGCAATGGAGCTAGAGTTGCATTTTATTTGACACCACTAGTTGTATAATTTTAGTTTGTGAAAAGTCTATAGTTCGCCCCAAACAACACCTAGAGGGGGGGTGAATAGGTGTTTATGCGGATTTTGCAGATCAGCGCCAAAATCCCAGCCTTGAATTTCTTCTATTTCCCGTGAATCACCAAGCACTCCAATTCTTCAAGCAGTTTCCTTCCCGGATCTTCAAACAGATGATCTTCTGGAAGTTGATATGAAGATTTGAATGGTGTTTTGGTCTTGTGAAGGTTGATGTTTTTCTTCAATGAATCATAAGATGAAAAGAAAGAATTTTTGGCTCTAGATCCTTTGGTTGTAGAGAGAAATTGTTATTTGTGTGTTTGCCAAAGGTCTTGAATGAAAAACGGAATTTTTGTTTATGTAGTAGGTCATTTTTGGTAGTAGGGATCGTTTAAAATTCGCGAGGAAGGAAAATTACCAAAAGTCAGATAGCACTGTCGCTCGAGCGAAGTGCTGGCGAAACTCGAGCGACGCACCTTTGCTCGAGTGGTCCCTCAGCGAAACTCTAGCGACAACAGTTCTGTTATTTAGGCTCGAGCGAGATCAGGGCGAAACTCTAGCGAGATCAATGCGCCGTTTGCATCTTCAAAGCATCCAACTTTACCCAAGACCTATGCTATAAACTTTGCAAAATTGCAACACAAGTCCCTGAACTATTAGAACTTTACAATTTAGTCCTCGACTTTACAAACATGACAAATTGGTCCTTTGGTCACAGATTGCCAATTACAACATTTTTCTAACAAACTCCCCATTTGACATTCTGTGACAAAATTAATAAGACAATCAAGGACAAAAGTAAATGTGACTCTAAACGACCTATCTCTTCAACCAAAGCAGCTATCTGTTGTTAAACCTGTTTCTTGAAATACAGAAACTCAAATACCAAGTGTAAAAGCATGTGAAATGGAAACAGTAAATAAAAACAAGGAATAGTGCATATGTCATTAACCAGATTAAGAAGCAATATTAATGTAAGTCAAAAACACCAAAAATATACATCAATATTGCCAAAACATCAAAAAGTTAATCTAGTCATGAAATATATACAAAATCATCGTTATATCACAATTAACAAAAGAATTGATATCTATCTATCCAATATCTACTCCCCCTTTTTGTCACAAATGACAAAGGATTAAAAAGAACAAACAAACTACGAGGTAGCACCTCCTGCACCCGAAGACTCATCACCAGTCTCGTCACTCGTGCTCTCCTCCATGCTATCATGAATCCAACGCAAATGACGCTGACACACAGCAAGAGCACGTCGAAAAGTAGAAAGCTTAGCTGACTGATACTCCGAAGCAGCACGTAACTGCGTGATCTCTGCCATCATGCGTGCTGCTGCTCGACTAAAGTAGATATCTGACCTATAAGCGTCACCATGGGGTCAACAGGCAAGGCAGCCACCCCTGGAGCAGAAGTAGATGTCGAAGGAAAATTCGAACGAGGCGGAAGAAAGACACGGGAACCCCCAGTAAGAATATCAGTAATAGGATCAAAGGGCTCCGAAAAATCAAAAACATCAATGGGCTCAGCCTAAGCGGTAGCATGTGCAGAAGAGGAAGAGGACGGGACATGGGATCGACTTTGGTGAATGGTCTGCTGTCCTATTGGGCGACCTATACGAGTAGAAGACCCCTCAGGAAAAGAAGTACCCAAAGATAAAACAACTCTATGAATCAGACAAGCATAGGGCAACCCTATCCGACCACCAAGAGTACGAAACGAAACCAGAATCTACTGGCACACAAAACTAGGTAGGTCGATAGAATCCCCATGAAGAGGGCATAGAGAAAATGGGCCCTCACCATAGGTAACGAAGAGGTATGGGCAACAGGCCACAAGTTTGTGCACACGATGCGCAATAAAATCTATCGATTAGTAGGTAATGAACTCGTGGCCATAGCCGTAGGCCCCCCGATAGACGAGGTGTTCAAAAAAGTCGACCGAACAAGGGCATCGGTCAGAATAGAAGCAGGTAGAATATAAGGATAAGTCGGATGGGTAATCTGAGGTATACCTAATGCTAGAGCTACGGCTGACGGAGCAACTCTAAAAGAATGACCCCTAAGAAAAACTCTAAACGACGAGCCGTCTACATCGTGAATATTAGTATAAAACTCCTGAACAAGGAGTGGGGTCGGAGGTGAAAGACCAACAAGAAGGGGCTCCCAACTCCGGGAAACAAAAATAGCGGCGATGTCAACAGGAAGGTCAGATAAGATTACCTCAAGCTCCATGAGAACTTGGCGTAAGGAGAACTGAGAAGTAAAGACCTCCTGAGCTGTAGCAGAAATAAATCTGGATCTACTATACGACGTCGAACGACTAGCTGGCTGTGCAGAGGGTTGAGAACGCTTACGAGCCATCTGGCACGCGCGGAGATGAAAATAATAAGTAACATGAAGAACGTACGCACTACGATACAATATGAGATGAAACAATGCACACAAAGATGAGGCACGAAAGAAATGCATCGAAAAACGTAAACGACCTCAAGAACAAACCAACCATAACGGAGAGAGAGTCAAAAATATGTGTAAACAAGGACCCAATACGGCACAGGACTACAAGTAAACAAGGAAGAAAGAACGAAAGGAAAAGAAACCAAAGAAAACAAAGGAATCCAACAAAAAATATAAAGGACTTTCATCGAACATGTGATGGGCGCAACTTCGGCACACAATTCCAAGCACATACGAGACCCAATTTCAACACCAAGCACATTCCAACAAACTTCAATCCAAGGACTACGCAACCAACCAAACCACACACCAAACGGATCAGTATAAAGCAAGAACAACCTCGATGAAAACTAATGAAAAACACGAGAAACACATAAACAAAAAATCAAAGAATGAATAATGAATAATGCAATGCAAATATTGATGCAAAATGCGGTGAAGAGCAACAAATACGGCAAAGGCATGCACGAACACCATAAAATGTAAGAAATAATCAAGCAAAAATAGAAAAAATAATCAAAACACAATAGGAAAGGAAAAAGACACGAAGAAAAAAAATACCTCAAATTCGAAGTGAAGAAATGAAAATTTGGAAGAAGAATTGTGTTAGGGGCTTCGAAATTGGTCAATAAACAAAGTGATTGGAAGAAGTTTGAACGAAATCAAGAAGGAAAGCAAAAAAGAGAAAAGAAATTGCGCGGAAAAATGGAAAACAAGGCTTTTAAATCCGATCTGTCGCTCGAGCGAGGCTTGGGCGAAACTCGGGGTATAAGCAATCTGCTTTTATCGCTCGGGCGAAGTCCAGGTGAAATTCGAGCGAAAACGGATTGTCGCAAATAGCACCAAAATTTTGAATGTTAAGAAAAATAGCACAGAATTCAAAAAATAATGAATTTAGCCCCAAACCGTGTATTTTCAAAATCAAGAGAATTTCTTAACATCGGAAAATAAACCCAAAATTCAAAAATGAAGCATGTAACCAAATATGTAATCAATACAAACAATAAGCATAAAATCACAAACCCGACATTCAGAGCACATAGACAAATCTTAAGCCCACACAGAGTTAAAAATCCTGTGGAGTAAAGTGTATACGGACCATCACCGTGAAATGTGCCACGTAGTCCATGCAAATTAGACTCAAAACCTTAAATTAGTGAGAAAGGACACGTGAAAACAACCGGACAAAGGTGTAAGTCGACCAAGTGACATTCAAATCCAATTCCACGAGGACCTAAATCAAGCAGTACGATTGTCACAATTTTACTCCCCCTAACAGTATGCTTATTTATTTTTTTATTTTTTTTGTAAATAACATAAGAATTTAAGTGCAATACTATCCTCATTAGGCGACATAAATGACCCCGATAATGAACTTTGGGCAGGTGACTCCTAAGCCAGACGACCATAGGGCACCAGGTTATAAACCCCTCAGGCTTAATTGTTCGAGTCAAATAGGCCTCGAAGACAGTCATAAGTTCAACGAATAGCACAATAAAAGTGGGGAAAGACAATATTGATTAAGTTACACTTGTCCCAGATCAAGTCAAATGGACATACAACCCCAATCACAGAAGAACACCATCCCAAGTCTCACCCATGCGGTCAAGACTCACTTACAGGACTACAGTGTGTGCTGTGCGAAAATGAATGACGAGCCATATACCCGGCACTCCACAGACAAAGAGAACGACGATGGAACCTTAGACTCGTACATATGATGAAAAACAGAGTTCGAACTTAGATGCAAATGCCATAATCGTCACACAAGAGGCACACACAAGAAAAATCCCCCCCCCCCTTTTTTTAAACACACATAATACCCAAAATAAAACTAAATGACAAGCAAACAATCAAAAAGCACCACACACACATAGATCACATGCAAGATATGAAGTAACTAGGTGCATATGTGATGAATGCATGAATATGCAAGAGTCCACGATCAGATAGGCAAACAAACACCAACAGCCGTCCCAAGCGATTCAAACCTCAACCCATCCAGTGGTTTCGTAAGTAGATCGGCCAATTGGTTATCAGTAGAGACATGATCTATGGAGACAACGTGTGTTTCAACAAGTTCACGAATAAAATGATGTCGTATGTCAATATGTTTTGTTCGCGAGTGTTGAATAGGATTCTTAGAGATATTTATAGCACTGATATTGTCACAGAAAACAGTCACGGTCCCTTGACTAATTTCATAGTCACTTAGCATCTGCTTCATCCAGAGAAACTCAGTGCAGCAACTCCCCGCTGTTATGTATTCAGCCTCTGTCGTGGAAAGAGATATGGAATTTTGTTTCTTACTTAATCAGGCTACGAGATTGCTACCCATGTAGAAACAACCCCTTGTCGTACTTTTCCTATCATCTGCGTTCCCGGCCCAATCGGCGTCGGAGTAGCCAGCCAAATCAAGATTAGAACTTCTAGAGTAGAAAATCCCTAGATCAACAGTACCACTTACATATCTAATGATGCGTCTAACAGAGCTTAAGTGTGATTCTTTGGGATCTGCCTAAAATCGAGCACACACTCCAACACTAAAAGCAATATTAGGTCTTGTAGCTGTGAGATAGAGAAGACTACCTATCATGCTTCGATATAGGGAAGGATCTACACTCTTACCTGAAGGATCACGACCTAACTTCAAGCTAGTACTCATAGGTGTCCTAGTATGCTTTTTACTATCTAACCCAAAGCGCTTAACTAGATCCTTTGCATACTTAGACTGTGAAATAAACAAGCCATCCTCAGTCTGTTTCACCTGAAGTCCAAGGAAATAACTCAACTCACCCACCATACTCATCTCAAATTCTTGCTTCAAACACTCGACAAACTCATACGCTAGAGACTCAAGAGCAGAACCAAAAATGATGTCATCGACATAAATCTGAGCAATGGTGATAGTTTCTTCAATATGTCTAATAAATAAGGTCCTATCAGCACCACCTCGAGAGAACCCATGTTCCTCAAGATATGAAGTAAGTCTCTCATACCAAGCTCTAGAAGCTTGTTTCAGACCATAGAGTGCTTTGTGGAGTTTGTAGACATAGTGGGGAAACTTTGGATCAACGAATCCTTTTGGTTGTTCTACATAGACTTCTTCTTGAAGAAGTCCGTTCAAGAAGGCACTCTTAACATCCATTTGATGTAGCTTGAACCCTAAGGTATAGGCAACAACAAGCAAAATCCGAATAGACTCAAGTCGTGCAACAGGGGCAAAATTCTCATCAAAATCAATTCCCTCAACTTGAGTATAACCCTGAGCAACTAATCTGACTTTATTCCTAGTTATAGTACCTTGGTCATCTGTCTTATTTTTAAAGATCCACTTAATACCAATAACATTACAATTCTTAGGTCTGGGAACTAAGATCCATACATTGTTCCTAGCAAATTGATTGACTTCCTCATGCATCGCATTCACCCAACACTCATCACTAAGGGCCTCTTCAATTTTCTTAGGCTCTACCTAAGAAACATAGCTAGTGTAAGCTAAATTGTTCAGTACCCTCCTACGAAGCCTCATACCTTCATCTAGATCCCCAATGATATTGTCCTTAGGATGATTAGACTTGACCCTAGTCGGTGGTTCCTTAGGATTTTTATCTCGATCTTGTGGATGTGTTTCCTTTTCAGGTGTTTCAGGTTTTCTAAGAGATGACTCAGACACAGGTGGCTCAGTAGGATCACTAGATCTTATAACATCACCATTTCTATTGTCCATTTTATCACAATTTTCAACATTCCCCCCTCACTCATAGCATCATCTATTACAACATTGTCTGACTCCATCACCACACGAGTACATGAGTTATACACTTGAAATGCTCGGCTATTTCTAGAGTACCCTAAGAAGATTCCTTCATCACTCTTCAATTCAAACTTACTCAAGTTCTCTCTATCACGCAAAATGTAGCACTTACTCCCAAACACACGAAAGTACTTAACAGTAGGCTTTTCACCCTTAAGTATCTCATATGGAGTCTGATCGGTCTTGGGCCTAAGGTAAACTCTATTGATTATGTGGCATGCAGTGTTAACCACTTCTCCCAAAAAATGTAGGGCTAGTCCCTTGCCATGAAGCATGGCTCTAGCCATGTCCTGAAGAACCCGATTCTTCCTTTTAACCACCCCATTTTGTTGAGGAGTGATAGGGGAAGAGAACTCATGCAGTATCCCTTTGTCCATGCAGAAACTCTCAAGATTGAAATTTTCAAACTCTTTTCCATGATCACTACGCATTCTAGACACTTTGAGATTGAGTTCATTACCAAGCCGTTTACACAATGATTTTATAAGATCACAAGCATCAGATTTTTCCCTAAGCAATTCTATCCATGTGAACCTCGAGAAGTCATCTACCACAACAAGAATGTACCGCTTACCTCCTAAACTCTCAGTCTTAGATGGTCCCATTAAATCCATGTGTATCAATTCCAAGGGTCTTTTGGTCAGAATTCTAAAAGTCTTTTTATGGCTTCCCTTAAGTTGTTTACCTAGTTGACATGGTCCACACACAACATTTTCACTAGGACCTATCTTAGGCAAACCATCTACCAACTCCTTCTTAGCCAGCTGTACTAGACTCTTATAGTTCAAATAACCCAATCTTTTGTGCCAAAGTTCACTTACATCAATTTTTGCACTCCTACACACATAATTAGAATTAGGTAGAACTCCATAACAATTATCAGATGTTCTAACCCCTTCACGAACCACCCCTCGGATGAATTATACACAGTACATCTCTTTTGCACAAAGCTAACCTCAAAATCAGCATCACAAATTTGACTAATACTTAACAAGTTAGACTTTAGACCTTCTACATAAAGCACATTAGAAATCACAGGTAATCCATTCATTTGTAGAGTACATTTGCCAAGAATAGGTGCAGAATCCCCATCTCCAAAGGTAACCGTACCCCCATTACATTCATCAAGAGTAGTGAATAAAGCCTTGTTACTACACATATGCCTAGAACATGCACTGTCTAGGTACCACATATTGTAATTTTGGGTTTTTAACGCAACATGAGCAACATAACAATGTTCTTGACCTGAATGTCTAGCTAGATCACCCTTTTTGACCCAAACTTTCTTAGGCGACAAAGTACTCCTAGTTAGCTTAGTAAGCATCTCAGTCAAATGACTAACCTAATTAGACAGAAAGTTAACCTGACTAGGAATGTTCTGATTTCTACGCTCATTGCCTAACTTATAACATCTAGGCCTAGTGTGTCCTAGAGCTCCACAGTGGTGACAGGTGGGAATGAACCTAGGCTCAAAGGTACGTGTCTGTGAGTATCTGGGCATGATGTTCCTACGTGATTGATGACTCTGTTCCCTCGGAACATTCTTACCCATATTTGAACTACTGACAGCATTAGACTTCTTAGAGGCAGATACAAAAACAGTCTTAGATGGTCCAACAACATGTGTATTACCCTCAACATATCCTAGACCTCTCCTATCTCCCACTGGCTTATTCATTCCCAAAAGATTATCCAATTTCTTAGTCCCACTTATGAAAGTTTGAAGATGAGCATTAGATTTTTCCAATTCACTAGCCAATGTCTTAACCTTGTCCTCTAACTTTTCGTTGACACATTTTAACTCACTACCACTCTTAAGTGAATCCCGAAGATTACTAGCAAGTCTCTCTTTTTCTCTTTCCAGTTCATCAACCTTTTTGAGTAGGGCTTTATTAACCTTTTTGATCTTAAGACTCTCCTTAAACAAAAGTTGATAGGCCTCTTGTATGTCTATATCATCCTCATCCTCATCCTCATTACTAGAATTATCATTGTGAAGTTCTTCTTCAACCTTGTCACTCTCCTTATCAGATTCGCTCTTAACAGTCGATACAAATGCCTTATAGTTCCCTTCATCTTCACTACTAGATGATTCCTGCCTATCACTGGTCTCAGATTCATTATCTGTAAGTGAAACAACTAAGGCCTTACCTTTCCCTTTTCTTTGATTCTTCTTATAACTAGGACACTCATTCCTATAGTGACCTATACTTTGACATTCATGGCATCTAACCAAACGTGGTTTATCACTCGACCCTTTATTGTTAAACCTTTCAGTTTTTTCTTTCGAGAATCTGCTAGGGACTCCACTTTTTCTATCCTGAGGCTTTCTCCTATTCTTGATAACTTTTTGAAATTTCTTAACAAAGTATGCAATTTAATCATCCCTAAGAGACTCAGTATCAGATGATTCATCCTCTTTGATGGATTTTAAGGCTATGGACTTTCCTTTCTTAGGTTGTGTGACAGTGAGTTCATAAGTTTGCAAGGATCCTACTAGTTCTTCAATTTTAACTTCATCTAGGTCTTTACTTTCCTCAATAGCAGTAACTTTAGGCTTAAATCTCTCGGGCAAGGACCTAAATACTTTTCTCACAATTTTAGACTCGGGAATTCTCTTACCTAGATTGAAACTAGAATTAACGATATCATTCAGTTTTGCGTAAAATTCATCAAAAGTTTCATCATCCTTCATCCTCACTTCTTCAAACCTAGAGGCTAGCATTTGTAATTTCGAGTTCTTTACCGTTTTAGTTCCCTCATGTGTAGTTTCAAAAATGTCCCAAACTTCTTTAGCAGTTTCGCACATTGACATTTTCTAAAGTCTTCGGGAGACACGGCCATAAACAGGGCATGAAGCCCCTTGCTATTCCAATTACACTCAGCTATCTCATCCTTAGTCTATAGTGATATGTCAGTAAGATTAACAGTTCGTGATACAGTAGTGGAGGGAGGTTTCCAACCATTTTGCACACTCACCTAAACATGCTCATCTAAAGACTTAAGAAACGCACGCATTCTAACTTTCTAGTAAGCATAATTACTTCTGTCAAAATACAGAGGTACAGAAAGTGATTGACTCATCTAGACAACTATGGGTCAGGACTTGAGGTTTGGCTCTGATACCACTTGAAAAGTCTATAGTTCGACCCAAACAACACCTAGAGGGGGGGTGAATAGGTGTTTATGCAGAATTTAACAATTTAATTAACTTATGCAGCATGTCACATTAATCACGCTTTGTCCAGATTCATTCACATAATTTAGCTACCTAAGTTGAATTACCGGTTGAAATCAAAACAACAAAAAACAGTAAAAACGCAACAAAATGTTGACGGAGAAAACCCAACTGGGTAAAAACTCCGGGCACAAGCCAGTAGGTATCCACTATAGAAGATTTCGACTTACAGTACGCCAGACATTATTGACTCTAACAATACTCTGACCTCCTTACTGTATCAACCAAAGCTCTCCTGGATTTTGTAGATTGGCGCCAAAATCCCAGCCTTGAATTTCTTCTATTTTTCGTGAATCACCAAGCACTCCAGTTCTTCAAGCAGTTTCCTTCCCCGATCTTCAAACAGATGATCTTCTGGAAGTTGATATGGAGATTTGAATGGTGTTTTGGTTTTGTGAAGGTTGATGTTTTTCTTCAATGAATCATAAGATGAAAAGAAAGAATTTTTGGCTCTAGATCCTTTGGTTGTAGAGAGAAATTGTTATTTGTGTGTTTGCCAAAGGTATTGAATGAAAAGCGGAATTTTTGTTTATGTAGTAGGTCGTTTTTGGTAGTAGGGATCGTTTAAAATTTACGAGGAAGGAAAATTATCAAAAGCCAGATAGCACTGTCGCTCGAGGGAAGTGCTGGCGAAACTCGAGCGACGCACCTTCGCTCGAGCGACCCCTTAGCGAAACTCTAGCGACAACAATTCTGTTATTTAGGCTCGCGCGAGGTCAAGGCGAAACTCTAGCGAGATCAATGCGCCGTTTGCATCTTCAAAGCATCCAACTTTACCCTAGACCTATGCTATAAACTTTACAAAATTGCAACACAAGTCCCTGAACTATTAGAACTTACAATTTAGTCCTTGACTTTACAAACATGACAAATTGGTCCTTTGGTCACAGATTGCTAATTACAACATTTTCCTAACAGTTTGTGACTGGAAGGGTAATTTAAATCGACAAACCAAGGAGGTTTGCTGACTTGCGGACCAAGCTGCAGGCTGCACGAGGTCTTTCCAATTGGAGAATAATTTTTATAGGACAGGGCTTCTTTCAAAATTTGCTTTACACCATGGATGATAAAGCTAGGTTTTGATTGCTAGTGCCATTGCTCTGAAACTAGGTATTTGTTGACTGCTAACTTGGATATCACGTTTTGTCTCGTCTAAATGAAAAATTACCAATACGCAAGTTGGATTAGAATTTACGAATTGAGTTGGTAGTTTTGGCACCCACAAATTATCACAGACATTGCATAATGGTGCCAAAAACTTCTTGTGCTAAAATCTCGCACATAGATAGTACCTTAAATAAGTAATAAAGTGCATGCATAGTCCGTATTATTGTTCCCACACAGACTAAGTATTTAATATAGTTGCCAATTAAACCTAACTTTAATCGAATATCATGATTTGATGGATAAGTTATATTAATAACCTAAACATTTAATTATTCTAATTATCTAACTATCTAATTACTTTTAAAGAGGACGTGAAACTTTAAAGACAGGACTATGACTTTGTATCCCACTATATTTTATCATTTTAATATCATCTCCATTGTTGACAACACTCATTCAGACTAGAAGATCAATGTTCCTAATTCATTTAATAATTCATCTCTAGTAAAATTAAACATATCCTCACACATACCCTTCTATACTTTTTATGAATGATGTGAATATGTGCAAAGATATATTAAATCACAAAAAATATTAATAAGATCATGCAAAGCATAACGATATATCCATAGGCCATATCAAATTTTACAATGATGGTTACTACACAATATATAATTCTTATTCCTTCTCTCGAATATCAATAGAAATAACAAAATAATCAACTAGTGATCAAGTAATTGTAAATAAAGGCAAACAAATATTTATCCCCTGTTTGGTTTTGATAAAAATTAGATTTTTAATAAATTTAGATAATAGTTGTTGAAATATGTGGTTGAAAATTTTATAAAAGTTGCGGATTGCCAATAAATATGTGGTTGAAAATGATTTTTCTGAAAAATGGTTTCCAAAGAAGGGCTTAATATCAAAATCTGGAATTTAATATCAGAACATCAAAACATAAGGTTGACCGTTATTCTAGTATCTATATAATTAACCGAGCTTCATGTGATTACAAAATTACTATTTAAATTAATGTTTCAACCAGATTTGAAGTTTGGACAGAAGGTGTAAAGAATCTTGACATCCTTGGATATATTCAATGGCTTCCTGGTCAATCTCCTCGAATCTCCTTCCTTTTCTTTAAAGCAATTGGTAAATGGGTGAAGTTATGTATATATTTGGTGTTTTGTATCAAAACCTTCTTTAAAAATTGTAAAGAATGTGTCTTTTCTGTTAAAGGCTTCCTCTATAGCTTTCTTGTTTATGAAGAAATTTTATTATCATAAAAGAGTCTCTCTTGAATATTGGATGAATATACGTATTTATAGCCGTCAAGATTAGGACACAATTTTTGCCCTAATTTCTATCCCAGTAAAAGTTGGGTCTAGTAAGGAAATAAAATCTTCTCAGTCGGAAAGTACCATGAAATCTCATGGTGTAATTTGAGATCATGTCATTCCATGTTTACTTGCTGTTTATGATTTTCCGATCGCAAGGTGTTTACATCGTGACCGCAAAGCTTTTAATTTTTTCAACTTTGTTTTTGGTTTTCTCCTCATATGAGTAGAGGCAGACCTAGACTTTTAGAGCTGTGGGGTCAAAAATTAAAATTAATTATTTTTAAAAAAAATAATATTAATGAAAATAAGTTAATATGTATTTTGATACTTTAAAAACATCGTATAATTATATCATTATCAATATTATTAAATAAATTTTGTTTCTTGTATAGTTTTGTTTACCAATTCGTTGACAAATGCCGAGTCAACAGTGAGTAAATCAAATTGAGTGTGGAACATAAATGAATTGAAAAAAAAATAAAAATCCAAGTTTAATCCAAGAAGTAAATGAAGTTCAAATTTAAAGCAAATGTAACTCGAAAGTAATTCAAATTACATTTAATCCGTAACAATCCTAAAATTTTTGATATCATATTCCATGTAAAATTTCCTAATAAAATGATATATATTATATTGAAAAAATTATCGTGCAAAAATAATAAACGCTAATAAAATAATTAAATTTTTTTAAAAGAAAAAATGAATTAGACGCCTTTGTTTGAGACATACGTTTGGCGCATATTTAACTATTTTCAATGCCCGTTTAGACCATTCAATATGAAAACGATATAGTTTTTCGAAATGAGCTTTTACATACCATAGACGATCTGTGGATTCAGATAGTATACGATCGTCGAGAATTTTGAAAGTTAGCATATTATTGAAATTCTTGAATTACTAATTTCAAAAGGCCTATTTTGATGTGTCGTAACTTTTGCTATGATTGACCATTTCGAACCCCTTTAGTAAGCGAAAAACTAGGCAATAAACACTTCGAAATAATATTAAAAATACAATATTTCGACATCATTTAACATCCCGTAATGAGTGCATCAAAGTAGGTCAAAAAGGGATCAAAACAACTATTTTTTTTAAAAAAAAAAAAAACAAAGGCAAAAAAATTGTGAGGTCATATGACCCCACATGACTCCATGTGGGTCTGCCCATGCTGTAGACTATATGTATATTGTATGTATAGGTTGTGACATTATTCAAATTTAGAATTTGAACTAGTATTGCCATATTATAGTTCACGTGTGGCCTACCTACTCTATTGGGTTTTTGGTTTACGGCTGTGCTATGGGGACAGGCCCGTGTCCAAGCAGATTAACCCTTTGGTTAAGCTATTTGCCAGAGTGTTTCAAAATTACGTAATATTTTAACGGGAAAATTTCATATGTAAGACATTAAGCTCTTGTCTAGAGTTGCTTCTTCAATGAATTTTAAACAAAAATAGAGCCGTTATCTTTGATCGTGGGCCCCACATGTGAGAGGTGCAGAAGAAATGACGACTGCTTTTCAAAACTAACGATAATTAAAAATCATTTTTTTGTCCAAAAAAGGGGCTCTAGACAAGGGCTAAGTATGAACAATTTCAAAATTAAGTAATAAAGTTTAAATTTGCAAAAATTAGTATTAATTAAAATTTATTTTATGAAATAAATTATTAAATATATATTTTATTAATTAAATATATTGAGGTCACAATTATATATAATTTAACCACAAATTATTTATTATTCACAAATCAAAAATTTTATGGGTCACAAAGTTATTTCACGGCGATGAAATAAAAATTTTATAAATCACAATTTATTCATCGATTACAGATAAAAAATTTACAGGTCATTAATTATTTATAGATCACAAGTCACAAAATTAATAAATCACAACTTATTACATGGTCACAAATTGTCAAAATATTGGTTACAAATTAACAAAATTTTAGGTCACAAATCCAAAATTTTTTTGGTCACAAATTATATATTTTCATTGGTCACAGATCAATCTATTTATTAGTCACAATCAACCAAATAATTTGTGACCACCATCTCACCACCGTATTCAACAACATTGCCTATGACATCAACACCACCATCTCAAAAAAAAAATAAAAAAATCAACAACAACCAACAAAAATCATCATTACTTTACAATCAACGCAGCAACAGTGATGACGACAAATAATTGGTTACAACCACCACCATGTGTCACTTCACCGTCATTGCAATACCACCACCGCAAACACCTATACCTTCTCACCACCACCACTAGCGATTCAACCTCGCCACACCACAAAAAGCCTTTAATCTCTACCATACCAAAACTACAATCCTCACCAAAAAAAATCCCGAAACCCGCAGCCACCGACACCATCGCTGCCTATGTAACCGATTATTCAACCCTAAAACATATCACACGCTAGCAGAGAAACATAGATCTCACACAAATGGAGAAACACAGTGGAAGAACAATGCTATGTGCTACCAACACAAGACGCAACACCACCCCGTTGCGTAGCCACTCTATAGCGCCGCTATCGTCACGTGCTGCTAACTAGAGAGCCATCATCGCTTTGTGCTACCAACGTTGTAAGGCTTCTCATCGTGCGCTCGCTACTGTGTGCAACCTTCATTGCTGACGAGATGTTAAAGAGAGGTTGAGAAAAGAGAGAATAAAGAGGTAGGAAGTTTAGAGAAAGAAGGGGGAGAAATAATTAGGGTGTCCGATTGAACTTGTGTATGGTAGATTAATTAATTTTTGAATGGTTATATTTAGAAAAAATATTTATTTTACATATATTAATTAGTTATAGAAACTCTTATTTTTGAATAAAGAGACATGACGTATGATTTATGAATTGGGATTTTCAAATATCTTGATCCCCGTAATTTCCACTATTTTAATATTACCAAATGCCTAAGACTTATTTGCATGTAGGCCGCCTAGGCTAGTCAGTTTTCCCGTTGGTGTTATTTGTAAGCATTATGCCCTAAGTCCAATCAACTTTGGACATAAATACTTTTATATGTAATTAATGCAATTAAATGGCAGATCTATTATTTAATTAATAGACAATTAAATAAATAATAGAGTCCGTAGATTCAAATATTTGTAATTTGTTATTCACAATGAGTTGTGATTGTGAGATACAAATTACATCTGATTGAATCTTAAATCATCTGTGGTCGTAAGTAATAACGAGATACGGATATCGTTATTACGGATAGACCATCACGTGTGGCATTTCTTACTTGTGAAGTAAGTAGTTGATCTCACAAGTTAAAGTGTGGTGACACTTAAATGAACACGTGGATGTTTTGTTATAGAACAAAACATTGGAGACCCGTCGATAGGTTCCACATGGATAACTATGTGAGTGTCGGTGGTTAATCTCTAACGTTCGATAGTGAAATTGGTCCTTTGACTTGAGGTCGTCATGGTACCTTATATGAGGACAGTCATACTTTGGCGGTGTTGGATGTTACTCTGAAAAGGGCCGCTAATACGACATCGTTCGGGTACGTCAAGAATCGAATGAAGGTTGTGATTGATCAATAAAAGATTCGTCACTCTTAGATAGTAGGAGATTATGATCTACGTTTCATTCAATTAAATCGATGATAGAATCCTTGGCCAAGGTGTACTCATAAGTCGAAAAGGAGTTTTCGACTTATATTGACTTAATAGTGGAGTGAAAGATATGATCGATGATCGAGATTGACACAACTCCATATCTCGTAATTGATCGGATCATATTGACGAAGGGATTATAGTTTCACGGTAAACGAACGAATTTGGTTTTGTCATACCACGTGACATTTCCCGTCACATGTATTGCCCTGACACATTACTAGATGTCAATCAGGGACGGCGAATGTGAATTGACGATAAATTAAAAGAGTGTTTTAATTTATCAATTTTGATTAGATCAAAATAATATTTCACGTCGTTAAGGATATTATTAGCATCATAAAAATCGTGATAACTTCGCATCAAAAGTGTCTTGATCATCCCATCTAGGCCAGAAAAGTGATATAGGATTGTTTCTGAGAATTTTTATTACTCTTTTGGTGTAACATATAGAGCATGTTTGGGTGGGCTTGTTTTAAAATAAATAAGCTTTTTATAAGTAAAATAAGTAAAGTTATGCATATTTGGATATGTTGTTTTATAAGTATTTTAATCACATTTACACTTGGCAATCTACTTACTAATTAGCAAAATCAATACGACGAATTACCGAAATGCCATTTATGTTCTGTAATGATTTTTTAATACTATAGGTGGACAAAATGCAATTTATAACAAAGAGTAGAGGTAAAAAGGTTGTTACTTGGTCAAACTCAGAAATAAGCAAAATAAATACAGGAGTTGATATTTATTTTTTTGGCTGCTTTTCAAGAATTTTGCTAAAAAAATAAGTTAGCTTAATTTTTAGTCCGTCATGTTTGGGTGTCTTGAGAGCTTATATATATATATATACATATATATATATACACATATGTATATATATATATACATACATACATATGTATATATATATATGAGACGGTTGAGGCGACGGCAACCGTTGCCACCGCCGGCGAGGAGCGGCACGGCGCTCGCTGCCACAGTCCAGCTCGCCGCTGCTGGATTGCAGCGAGCAGCAGCGAGGTGCTGCTCGCGCTGCTGCGATTTACTGTAGCAGCGTCGCGCGCTGGTACAGACTCAGGAAGTCGCCCGGCGCGACTTCCTGTCGTGAAAGGAAAGGGCGGCGCCGGTCGCCGCCCCATGAATTGAAGAGAAGAAGTAAAAGAAAAAAAATTTTGATTTTTTTTTAGGGTTTTCAGAAATCGGGTGGAGACGGGGGCTCAACTGCAATTTTGGAAATTTCACGCCCCTGGTTGCAATTATGGAATATGGGGGTCAGTTTGCAATTTTTGAAAAAGGACCTGTTCCGTAATTTAGGAAATTAAGGGACTCTGTTGGAAATTTTAAACAAGGGTCAATTTGCAATTTTGAAAAAGTAGTTTTGAATTTAATTTCAAAATCGTTTTAAATTTGTTTTTAAATGTGTTTGACCTAAAATTTCAAATTGGACCCGTTTAAATATTTTAATTTAAACTGACGATTTTTTATATTTTCGTTAAAATATGATTTTAACTTAAATATTAAATTTGACCCCAAATTGAATTTTATTTTATTTAGGAGTTTCATCTTAAATTAAAATATTAATTCAATTTAAATTAAAGTTTGACTTTAATTTAATACTTAATTAAAATTTGATTTTAACTAGTTATTCACCCGAATATATTTTCAAAATTAGAATTGGATTCTAATTTGACATTTAATTAAAATTCGATTTTAATTAAATTGTCACGCCCTAAATTTCTTCTTGGAATTAGAGTTTGACTCTAATTTACTATTTAATTAAAATTAGATTTTAATTAAATCAATTCACCCTGTAATTTGTTCCAATTAGAATTAGACTCTAATTTGATGTTTAATTAAAATTTGGTTTTGATTAAACATGTTCGCCCTAAAATCTTAGATTTAGAGTTTAGACTCTAGCTTTACCATTTAATTAAAATTTGATTTTAATTAAATTCATTCGCCCTTAAATATTGGAATTAGAGTTAGACTCTAGTTTTGTCATTTAATTAAAATTTGATTTTAATTAAATTCAACCGCCTTACATTTTGAAATTAGAGTTTGACTCTAATTTGATATTTAATTAAGATTTGATTTTAATTAAATAATCCAGCCATATAATTGTTGAATTAGAGTTGGACTCTAATTTGTTATTTAATTAAAATTTGACTTTAATTAAATATTCCCGCTAATTAAATAATCGATTAATATGATTAATTAATTATTTAATTAATCCGATCCATTTGTCTAAAAGAGTTTAGACGACTTAATTGCTAGAAACTTGAAACTAATTTGCATATAATATTAGATATTATATAGGTATACATTTATGTGATGAATGTATTATTAGTGGACGATTATGGACTCGACCATATGGATGTGTTGAATGGTTAATTTTTTAATTTTATCGTTTTATGGGTCTGCGAGCTCTTAATTGTTTTGGGCCTGCGAGCCCGTTATTATTGTTATTATTTTGGACCTGCAAGTCCATTATTATTATTGTTACTATGGGCCTGCGAGTCCAATTTCATTTAGGCCTGCGTGCCAACTAGTATAGGATACATGTTGGAATTGGATTAATTGAAGAGACAAGAAGAGGTGCAGACCATGGAGATGGTGCATTGACACTGTTCAATGCTAAACCCCCTAGGAATTGACCAACTAGTCTTCCTTATGGCTCGGAAAGACTAGATAGTAAAAGTCCATTATCGTCCACACTATTATATATATATATATATATATATGATTTTATTGTTGTTGATGAGACTCATAAATGCAAAATCCCTCCATAAAATATTAAGTCACATTTGTAATCGCCTTCATCATTATAATGAAAAACCAGAGTTCCAAATCGTCTCAGCTTGTTGAGTACACTCAAGGCTGATCCATTAGGGATATGTTCGACACTATGAAATATTTGATATTTTTGAATGATGGGTTTGACTTAACTAAAATTTATCTTTTGTTGAGTACACTCAAGGAGATAAATTTTAGAGGCATGTTAAGCTAACACATAAGATGTGTGAAAACAAAGAGTTGTCAGTTTAATGATCTGAGAGTTGTATGGAGACACAATTGATAATAGTATCTATCCAAATATTATATTAGGGATTGTTGAGTACACTCAAGGTCTTAATATAATAAATGGGATCCCAACCCACTGGGAGTCAAGCATGGACTCCATAAATTTCTGTGAGAGGGTCATAAATTTTATTTAAATAGTGGAAGCATAATTAATTTAATAAAAGACCATATTAAATTAATTGATGCATTTTATATATATTATTCTTTCTTTTTCGTCATTTATATTCATTGAATCTGAGTAACCATATGTTTTGAATGGCATACTAGATGCCAACAACCAAGCTATATTTTCTTAATTGACACTGCAATTTGAGAATTGTTCTTATGCATGAGAAAATTGGTCACGTCCTTGAGTAGCCCTTTCCAAAGACACCTGCTGATGACTCGATTAAAGAAGAGGTGGCTACAATAGTAAACGCAGTGATGATAATAGTACTGCAACGTATGTGATACTTGCAACTATGTCACTGAGTTACAAAAGCAACTTGAGAGTATAGATGTTAACACATAATTCTTCATTACAAAGAATAATCATGTGTGGAAGGATATGAGACTTCCAAACAACTATACCGGTGCAAAATGACAGAGTAATCTTCAATCGATGCTTAGACACTGAAGATGATTGACGTTGAGAAATGTTTCAACTGTGATCAATCATAAACCATGAACTAAGTAGTGACTTGGTTCTGTAGTCTCTGTCAGTTAAAGCTATTCACAACTAATTATGAATTTAACGTGAATAAGCTCGAATGCAAAAATATTAAGTTGCTTAACATGCTTAGGACTGTTAACCCCTTTATCAAAGATGGTAGTGGGCAAACCATTGATTCCTCTAAAGATATTAAGAGGAAGTGTAAAAGGGTTTTGTGAAAGCACCCAATATGGTTAAAACAGTATAAGCAAAGGATAATACCAAATATAATGACCCTTGGTTTCATTATAGAATGAAAGGTCATTAGAAGGAATATTGTATGGCTTACGTCTACTTCACAAGTTTCTTAGGTATCTGGTGCCAGATATAAATCCCATATTTATACAAATATGGAGAAATTAAATAGAAGTATACTACTGGGAAAGGAAGAAGTTAACCTACATGATGGAGATAAACAAATGTTGCTGCATTGCCTGTAGGAGCATACTTCTTACCGTTGCCCTTTGACTTAGTAATGGAATTAGAGAAATGTTGCTTTGTACCCACCATAGATAGAACATTAAAATGAATTTCATGTTCAGACATGAAGCATTTTAATGTTAAGGACAATTTTTGTTCCTGCATATCTTGATTAAGATCTTAATAGTTGTGGTAAGTTACAAAATAACATTTGTATTCTAAATACTAAGGATTCTATAATGAGTATAGAAATTATAAGGCATAAATGTGATAATCTAATTATTACCGAGATCTGGCATGACAGACTTTGTCATCTAGATAAAAAGTAATTCCAAAGTTACATAGAGATGTATACTTGGGATTAACTGATTTTGACAAGTACAAATTATGCATGTCTGGAACAATGACCAAATCTTCTTTTAATTGAAAAGAAGAAAGGTCAGCATAATTACTGGTCTAATACATAGTGATGCACATGGACTCATGTCAAAAGATGGCAGGTAATGTTTCTCTTATTTTATCAATGATCATGTATACTTGATGAAAATTCAGACATGAAATTCTTGAAAAGTTCAAGGGATTCACACTGAAATTAGAGAAACAAATAGGTAAAGATACCCACACATTAAGATTTGATCAAGTGAGAGTATCTTAAAGATAAAATTTATATTATCTAAGAGAGAATGAGATTCTCGTGTAGTGGACTCCTTCATATACACTGCAGCAAGGTGGTGTATCTAAAATGAGGAATCGTTAATTATTACATATAATGCGATTAATAACAAGCCATGCAAATTTCTCAAAATTGTTTTGAGGTCACGCATTGATTGCAGTGTGCAACACACTAAACCATGTCCCATCTAAATTGGTTAACAGAACTTCATACGAGTTATGGAAAGACAATAGTCCCAATTTATCTTATATGAAAGATTGGGGTCATGACGCTTATTTGAAGCGCCTTAAATCGGATAAGTTTGAGACTAAATCCGATAAATACATATTTGTGAAATATTCAAAGGAGACATTTGAATATAAATTCTATTATGAAGAAAGTCTTCGTCTCACAACATATCGTCTTCTTAGAGAAAATGTTTACTCTAGGAGAGGACAGTGGGAGTAAAATAGAATTTTGAAAGAGTTCAAGAGTCCACAGATATAGTTAACCAAGTAGATAAATTCGAGTTTGATCTCATATCTGATATGTGACATACTTTGGATTAGGAAGTAAAGACTCCTGAAGACATGACAGCTCTATGTGAATTTAGTAGGATCATTCGACCTTCAATAAGGTGTGAATTCATGATCATTAATCAGGTATTAGTGATCCAGGATAATGAACCTGCTAGTTGCAACAAAATAAAGTCAAGTGTTGACTTAAAAGAGACAGCATGAGGCCATGATACTCGAGATGAACTCGGCGTATGTGAACAAGGTTTGGACCTTGGTTAAGCCTCCTGATGGAATAAAACCCATAAGGTTTTGTAAATAGTTTACAAGGGAAATGTCGATATGGAAGTGGATATCCATATATACAAAGCAAGGCTAGAAGCAAAGGTTAAGTGTTGACCTTGGTGAAACTTTTCTCCTGTGA
>NW_019246484.1:48878-58328 GCF_002742605.1 Olea europaea var. sylvestris
GAGACCCGTCGAGAGATTCCACATGGATAACTATCTGAGTGTCAGTGGTTAATCTCTAACGTTCGGTAGTGAAATTGGTCCTTTGACTTGAGGTCGTCATGGTACCTTATATGAGAACAGTCATATTTTGGCGGTGTTGGATGTTGCTCTGAAAAGGGCCGCTAATACGACATCGTTCGGGTACGTCAAGAATCGTATGAAGGTTGTGATTGATCAATAAAGGATTCGTCACTCTTAGATAGTAGGATATTAGGATCTACGTTTCATTCAATTAAGTCGATAATAAAATCCTTGACCAAAGTGTACTCATAAGTCGAAAAGGAGTTTTCGACTTATATTGACTTAATAGTGGAGTGAAAGATATGATCGATGATCGAGATTGACATAACTTCATATCTCGTAATTGATCGGATCATATTGACGAAGGGATTATAGTTTCACGGTAAACGAACGAATTTGGTTTTGTCATACCACGTGACATTTCCCGTCACATGTATTGCCCTGACACATTGCTAGATGTCAATCAGGGACGGCGAATGTGAATTGGCGATAAATTAAAATGGTGTTTTAATTTATCAATTTTGATTAGATCAAAATAATATTTCACGTCATTAGACATCGTGGTCGGGAACCTAATGGGTCACACAAAAAAGAGAATTGGAAGATTGCAAATTGTCAATCGGTTAATTTAACAATCGTTGGATAAATTAATTAATTGGATTTGTTATTTATATTTTCGAATTGATTAATTGGATTAATTAATTCACGGACCAGGTTTAATTAATTGGATAAATTAATTATTGGACCGGGCCGAGCCTATTTGGGTTTATATAAATACATAATTAGGGTTTGAGGTCCATAAGATTTTCATTATTCTTGCTGGCACAAGAGAAAATCCTAGAAGCTGCAATCTTATTCTCTGTGTGGATCACCGTTGGAGGCTGGACAATTGGACAGCTGTGGTGGCGAATAAAGGTTGATGGAACGAAAAAAAAAGCAAAAGGATTGCAGATCTGAAAAGGTACAATCTTATCACAATTTCTATCTAAACACAAAGGCGGTTCTTGATGAGAATCGAAAATTATTTTAAATTCCACTGTGCATGTATAAGTAGATTCCCAACATTATTTTCAGCTTGCCAGCGATAATGGGCAAGAAAAAGAACTTGGCCCAACAAAGTGGGATCTCCTTCACTTAAAAAAATTGCTATATCAACCCAGGCAATTAAAAAGGTAGGCTACCAAAGTAAGGCTCATTCGTCTGAAGGTGATGAACGTGAGACTTCAAAGGCCTTTTGGAAAGGACTTTAGGATGAAACTTCTAAATCGCCAAGTGTCTCTAGAACACTTGGAGATGAAGGCACAGACCCGGATAGCTTGGTCGAAAAGCCTCAAGATATTGATAAGAATACAAGTGATGGTAAGAAGCCGATTGAAAGTGACACAAAAGCTTCGTGGTTCAATCTTTTCAGAGATAATAGGAATATTGATGAAGGTTTCAAGCTGAAAAGGATTGATGACTAGCCCAATATTATACATGTGTTGGATCAGGAAGTAGACGATGTGGAAAAATCATGGGGGTTTTGCCTTGTAGGATACTTTGTCGTTAGATTCCCTGGGAAGAAGGCATTACTTCAAATTTGTTATACTTGGACGGTTCAATACCACTATTTTGTTCATGAAAGTAAGCGGGTGATCTTTAAGTTCGAATGAAGCTTCAAGAGCTAGTTTGTTGCATGGAGGCCCCTATTTAGTATTTGGTAGACCATTAATGATAAGGTGCCATGATGTTTTAAATTAAATGATGATGAGATTAGCACCATGTCAGTATGGCTTATAGCTATCGGGTTTACAGCTTGATTGTTGGAATCCTAGAATTTTGTCGATTATTGCATCCATGATTGGTAAACCTATATCCACGGATAAGCTTACATCTAACAAAGGGAGATTGTCGTATCTCTTGTTCTTGTAGAAGTAGATGCATCTAAAGATTTGGTGAACACTGTTGAGATGAACTTTTCAATCGGAAAATTGAGAGTTCAACAAGTAATTTATATGCATGAGCCTAAATTTTGCGGTAATTGTAAGATGTTCGGGCACACTACTGCTGCGTGTTCCTCAAAATGTTAGGCTGCCAATTGCAGGGAAAAATCAGGTTCAGGCTGACAAGTAGGGACAGGTTGTTTGGAGCATGCAAGGTAACTCAGGCATGGCTAAATAGGTTACAGTCGGCAGTTTGGTTCGGGTGGATATGGTTGAATGCAATGGACAGATTATTCAGGTAGCTCTGAGAAAGTCTGATTCAACAGCACACGATAGACAAAATGCTATTGGAATTTCGTTACAGGCAGATTTGAATGGACAGATTGGTAAACGGATGGTTGAGGCACAGCAATAGCTATAGGCTGAACATTGTGAAACACCATTTATTGAAATTAACAAGAAAAAGTCCATGAATAAGGGACAGAAGAATAAGCACATAACTCCTATCCTAATAGTGATCGATAGCAATACACATGTGCCAAAATTAGGGACTAATGGTTCCTCGAACATACATGGATCATCCTCAAGGGCAATGAGAAATGAAAAACTCAAAGGAAAGATAGACGAGCAGAGGATGGTTGTAGTCGCCAATGAAAAGAAGAATTCCCTTGCTTCAACATTATAAAGATGAGTTCTCGGAACTTTAGGGGGTTTTAACCTTGGAGTTTTTATAAAGCAACATGACATTGATGTTACAGATATTGTAGAAACGAAGTTGGATGAGCCAAAGTTAAAAAGGATTATACAGAATAAATTTGGTGGATATTCGCAAATCAATAATTTTGAGAGTCATCAAACTAGCCGAATTATTGTTTTATGGAATTCTATGAAAGTTGAAGTACAAGTAATGGAGGCTACACAGCAAGTCATCCATTGCTCTACAACTAGTAATGTAACTTCACTTACCT
Source organism: Olea europaea var. sylvestris (assembly GCF_002742605.1). Taxonomy (NCBI): domain Eukaryota; kingdom Viridiplantae; phylum Streptophyta; class Magnoliopsida; order Lamiales; family Oleaceae; genus Olea; species Olea europaea. The sequence continues at coordinate 51,829 of NW_019246484.1, forward strand.
TTCTTGTTATCTTTGTTTGTGCTTACCATACTATTGTGAATCATAGGCCTATTTGGAACAACATCAGGGACTATGACTTGAATTGATCTGTACCTTCGTTGGTCTTGAGGGATTTCAATAACATGCTAAGGTTTGATAGAAAAAGTAATGGATGGGATGCTATCCCCTATGAGGTCAAGGATTTTGAAAATTGTTGTCTTAGTGTTGGACTTTTCGATGTGAGATGAATTGGATGCTTAGAGTAAGCTAGATATGGAAATGGTGAATAAAGCTTGGATGCAAGGAGGTTTTAATAACTTTGCTAATTTTCTACCTTTGGGTTGCCTATTCGATCACTCGCCTTGCATTGTATCTCTTTTTGGGAAAGGTAATAGGAAAAACATTCCATTTTGGTTTTTCGACATGTGGACCAACCATGATGACTTTCATGAAATGGTACGTGATGGTTGGAGTCAAGTGGTATTGGGAACGAAGCAAGTCTCACTTTGTAAGAAGTTGCAAAGTCTTAAAATTCTACTTAAGAAGCTCAATGTAAACATTTTTTTACATCTCTTCAAGGACCAAAGTTTGCTTCATGGAATTGATGCAAATAGACTTACAAAATGATCCTACTAATCTTCAATTAGAAAATGATGTGGCACGGTTGAGGAAAGAATCTGTGCGTCTTTGGAAAGCGAAAATGAGCTTCTACTTTGAACAAGCTAAATGTGTCTACTTGAAGAAAAGTGACAAATGTACAAAAATTTTTCATTCTGTGGCCAAGAGAAACGTGAAGAGAAACTATATTTCAGCTGTAATTAAAATAGATGGCACTTATTCTACATCTCAAAAAGAGATAGCGGGGGAATTCATCCATTTTTATAATGAATTGCTCAGAAAAATACAACCCTTTAATACTAAAATTTTGAGTATGGGACCGTATTATCGGAGGAAAATGCTATGCTACTTGTTCGAGACGTTACAAGGCAAAAAATTAAAGATTCCCTATTTAGTATCAGGGACGAGAAATCAACGGGACCAGATGGGTACACTTCATATGTTTTTAAGAAGTTTTTGAATATTGTTGGTGAAGGGTTCATGGAGGCTACTGAAGAATTCTTTGCCTCGAGGTCTCTCCTTAAGGAAATGAACCACGCCATTGTTGCATTGGTACTAAAGATTAATCATTCTTCTTCTGTGGGGGAGTATAGACCAAAAGCTTGTTGCAATGTGTTCTATTAAGTTATCACTAAAAACTTTCTTTTCGTTCGTGGCCTATGCTTGGATCAATTGTTGATCAACCTCAAGCCGCATTTGTGAAGGGTAAAGCATGTGGAGAATATTCACTTGGCCCAAGAGCTCCTAAGGTAATATAATCGTAAGAGGGTAGCTCCTAGATGCCATCTTAATATTGAATTGAAGATAGCCTATGACTTGGTAAATTGGGATTTTCTATATAATGTGCTAGAGGAGTTGCAGTTCCCTTCTATATTCATTGATTAGGTGATTGAATGTATTACAACTCACACATACTAGATTGCACTTAATGACAGCCTCCATGGTTTCATTAAAGAAATGAAAGGTCTTCGTTAAGGTGACCGTCTTTCTCTGTTCTTGTTTGTGTTATGTCTTGAATATTTTTCTAGAATGGTGAAAGGAACAATCAAGAATGGTAAGTTCAACTTCCACCCTAAATGTGCACCTTTAAGGATAACACTTGGCATTCACAGATGATTGATGCTTTATGCTAGAGGAGATGTTATTTCGGTTGATATCTTGATGAATTGCTTATCAAGCTTTTGTGACAAGTTGGAACTTAAGATGAATGTTGATAAATCTAGCTTGTATATTGAGGTAGTGCATGGGAAAGAGTTAGAGGATATTCTGGCTCTTACCAACATTTATAAGGGTTCTATGCCATTTGCCACTTGGGAATCTCACTTGATGTGGAAATTGAAAATTAGCCACTATGATGTTTTCATCAACAAGATCTCATCATACATTGGTGCATGGTCTAGTGCTTCATTATCTTACGCAGCGAGAGCGAAGCTTGTGAGAATTGTTCTTCAAGGTGTTGAATATTTTTGGTTGTCCATTTTTTCCATTCTGGCTATGGTTGCCTCTAAAATCGCTAGTCTATGTCGGAACTTCCTATGGAGAGCCAAAAAGCCATTGGTTGCTTGGAACAATATTTGCTTACAAAAACGTGAAGGAGGACTTAGTTTTAGAGATATGAAAAGATGGAATTGTGCGCTACCCTCCAAAACTCTTTGGAACATCCATAGCAAAAAAAAAGGATACCCTTTGGATAAAATGGGTCAATCAAGTATTTCTTCAAAGGATGATAACTTGGGAGTACATACCGAAAAAAGAAAAAAAGAAAAAAAGAAAAAAAGATGACTCTTCCTTACTAAAAAAGTATTGGAATCAGGGACCGAATCATGGGGCTAACGCACAGTTCAGGCCGGTATACACAGGCTACGGGGTGGAAAAAAGCAGTTATTTTCAGCATTACAGTTGCCTATATTTTTTCAAGCCAAGGGACAATACTGCAGTATGGGCAGATACGTTTTGGAATACATCCATCACCCCTAAGCATGCTTTCATTCTTTGGTTAGATGTTAAGTCCAGATTACTAACCAAAGATAAAATTCAGCATTTGGAATTGGACCAAAGATGTTCATTTTGTGGAGAAACGGAGGAAACAGCACAACACTTATTTTTCTCCTATCCGTTCAGTAGTTTTGTGTGGGGACAAATTCGTAGGTGGTTGACCAATAGATGCACAATGTCTACCTTAACAAGTGCACTGAAATGGATTAAAAAGGAAGCAGGGGGAACGACTTGGCAAAGCAAAGTTAAACGAATTGCACTTGCTATTTTCGTTTATCATATATGGATGGCGAAGAATATGATTATTTTCGAAAATATTATGCCACAAGTTGATTGCATTGTAAGACGAATTGAAACACACATATAAAAAATTATATTTACTTTGTATCCACATGTTTTAATCAATTTTGAGTACTTAGTATTGATTCATTAGCTATTATCATTTGTACATTTCGGTTACCTAGGCATACCCAGAGTACATGTAATTGTCACTTGATCTTATTTGTTAGGGCATGCCTGGTGTACCTGTAAATTAGTTTTTATCAATAGATTTTATATTTACCGATAAAAAAATGGGAAAATAAACCATGGCATTGGGGAATGGGGCATGGCGTTGATCCCATTGCAAAACCTTTTATTCCATTGTTCGGCAGTAGATGAATGTATATGGTTACATGTGGCATCAACCAAGGCACATTCGCGATAACTCGATGCAGGATTACTTCCCAACAAAGAAATTGGTCTCCCACGGTAAATGCCTTATCTGAATACAACATTGAAGTTCATAAGTGGTGCAATTTCTTCTAAGTCTGCTAAAGCAATTTCGCCCTGAAGCCGTCCCAATTTCTTGAATTGGCATCGGACTTAGATGTTATTAGGTCATCCACGAGTCTAAGTGATAAGTGTGTTTTGTATACTTATCTAAGATGTTAAATTAGATGAATTATTATTGATGTCGATGAATTACCGCTTAATTCAGTATATATTTTGTTTATGCAACATAATATAATTACTCAAAAGGAGCTAAAATATTCAACTAATTCAATAGTCAACTAATTCAAAGTTCGGACACTAAATTGAAAACTTTCAAGAGATGTATCAGGCCTCATATCAATGATTGGAGAGTGTTGGGAGTCAATTGAATGTAAAACAAAGGCAAAGGACTGAAAAAGATCCAAAATGCACATTATGAAAAGTTAACGGACCAAATTGCAAATTTGGTAAAACTGCCAGAATTCCAAGGCAGAGTCCCAAGAATTCCAATACGTCGCATAAGCGTGGGCTTATATATTATTTTGCATATCAATCCCTTGCAAAACGTTTAACAAAAAGTACAATAAAATGCTTCAAAATAGTTACAAATAGTTGCATATTTAGCCAAAACAATAACAATTTATTTGTTGCATTAAAGATTGATCAATGTAATAGTCTCATATGTAGGAGAGTTTCAATGACTTGCGATCGGTCCAAAGCCCGATTCCACATATGCAATGTAGAGGGTATACTCCAAAACACCATAACTTGTGACAGTATCATACGAGTACGTATTTGAAATGGCATATCCCCGCGCCAATCGAAAAATACCCGTGCCACCAACAACAGCCAACTCACGATTCTGTTCAGTCATAAGATTTCTTCCTAGAACACTCAGTGTGCTTCCATTGTATATACCCGCTGTGAAAATAAAGTTGATGTTCATAGCAAGGCCTGAATTTTCCAAATCTGCAAAAGTAACGAGCCCCTGAGCTCGGCCCAATCTGGCCGAACTGGAATCGGGTTCAGCTGTCATTAAGTCATCTATGACCCTAACTTGGCCAAAAGATGTGGGTGAATTCGAAGTTATTTCAGCTCGAGCCACCTCCCAAACTGTAGCATTAGGACCACCTAGTACGTCCTGCACATAAAAATGAAGTTTACCAACCTTCTCATTTCCTTGGCAGAGGTTTCTTAACCCTTCTTCTTCTAGCATGTTCATTTGGGCATCGGCAAAGGCCCCCAACAATGCCATCATCAGTGAAAAAAGCATTAAAATTATATTAAGCTTTCCCATTCTGTAGTTTCCTTTGTCTCTCTGAATGTGCAAATTTTAGTACATCATAAGCCCTAGAAATAGCGATATATATACACGGATGAACTTCTGAAATTGAGAACTCAAGTTGGAATTCTTTACTTTGCGTCTGTAAGTGGATTAGTAGCGCGAAGTTTCAATAGTTCAGTTCGTTTTTATTTCGTCAGGCGTGATTTTTCTTTTGTTGACTTGGACGTTTAAGATTATTTGTCGTAGTTTCCTGGTTATTAGCAATTCGACATCATACACGTTTGACTGAATCCTAGGTAACAATTTGAACCCCGTTTACAAAGGATTATAAGCGAGCCTATGTGTCTATGAGATAGCATTCTATAGAGCCAAATTATATGCGATCTTAGGACAATGGATAGTATATAAGCATTAAGCGATCGAAACTTCATAAGCGACTTTGAAAATAAAAAGAGAGCCAACATATTTAGCACGAAGATTAGATTGTTGGATTAAATGTGAAAGGATAACAAATTTAGCTAGAAGTTAGCTAATCAATAATTGTCGTATGCTATTAGCAAAAATGACTTAATTACCCTCAATGTCTTACTAAAAATCTATAAATAGATATAGCTGAAAATCAAGCAAGACATGTAAATTTAAGTATCCTCCTTTAATATAGTTATTTCTCTTCTTACTCTTTTTTTTTTTGCATCGATTCAATGAGTTGAGAAAGCTCGATAAACTGAAAGAAATTTGTTAATCGTTATCTCGAGGCCAACACCAAATTGAATTCTTAGAACCCTTTTTTTCTTCATGTTGCCAAACTTACAGTAAAACGATAGAAGTCAATAAGGAAATTGAAATTGGTTTCCTCCTACAAGGTCAAAGAAAATCTCAATAATGTTGCTAGAAGAAAATTCAGAATTCGAAGAATCACCGATTTAGAAAGTTACAAGGCAGCTAGACTGAGTCGATGGCTGCCCGAACATCTTCTCGGTCATTTTAATGGAAATTCAGGGTAAAAGTCAAGGTTGGGCAAACTGACCAGTCTCCTCCTCTCGATCCATGGGCAAATAAATTAGTATTTGAGTCCTATCCTTTTAGGAAAATATATTTTGTAACAGTAATGTTTTGAAAACAATTGATTAAAAAGTAGGAAAATATTTTGAATTTAAGTGTAAAAATATTTTATTGAAAAGATGTGTGGTTAAAAAGGATTTTTAAAAAATATTGCTCAAACATATTATTCGTATACCTTTAAACCCATGAATATAGTTTATTCAAGGGAAAAAAAGTTTTCAAAGAATATAGTTCAAAAAATGGCCAAAATGTGTTTATCTTTGATATGAATTAAGGTTATGGGAATTTCAAAGTTATATGTTATGTCATTTTTAAAGAAAGTCCAATACGGCCGTACTAGCTATCTTATTTGAATTATTTTTTGATCAATTGAAAAATGTATACAGGGTCTTTCTAAAATATTTAAACAAGAATATGAATTCAAACTTTGCTTCACATTAAAAAATGACATGATAAAACAATTTATTTATCTTGCATATGAATTAATGTGCATTAGTGTCTTCATTTGTTATGAAGGTAAATGTCACCTTTTTGAAGGAGTTAACTGTTAAAAAGTATCATGTCATTTTTTTAATATGTCATGTCAATTTTGAGTATAATTAATACTATAAATTTTTTAGTATTGCTGCTTTAAGTTCTTGCAAGAGACGGTGCATTATTATCATTTGTATGCAATCATATGAATAAAACAACTGGCGTATCCTTATCTGTTTACATAATCTAAATTAGATGACAAAATTTTGGAGTTCAAAGTATGTATGTATATATATGTGTGTGTGTATCACATTTTTTAAGGACAATAAATTAG
>NW_019246484.1:58393-74219 GCF_002742605.1 Olea europaea var. sylvestris
CTTGTTTTTGTGTTGCCTCTTTTGGCTTATTTAAGGCTATGTTTCTTAACTCAGATGGTGCTATCTTTTCTAAGTATTCACGACAAACTTCAAAATACATCTTTTGAATTTAAATTAATAAACGACTAATTCATCATAACATGTCAAAACTGGCCACAAGAAAAGAAATTAATAATCATGGTCTAAAATTCATAAACTTTTACATTGATATTGATTAGAAAAATAAATAAAAAGAATAATTAAGAATCATGATTTTGTGTTCAATAATTTATGCAAGATAATTTTCGATATTTAAACATCATCTATCACATATTTATGCTTGTTGTGTTGCAAGTTTCTAACAAATTTTTGAATTGCTCAAAATGGATAACCGTATAGTAAAATATAGCATCAAACAAAAGAAATTTAATAATAAAATTTTTAAGTAAAAAAAAAATTAAATTGGAGGAAGGGTTTGTCTGCATGTGTTTTCGAATGAATTTGAGCATAGCGTAATTAATGCGGATTTTAACTTTTCATTTTTCTTTGATAACGCTGTTATCCAAAATCCCAAAACTCGTAAGCGTAGGAAAAATGCATAGTTCTAAATTTCAACCCTTTTTTGGGTTGAATTCTATATATCTATTTAATTAGTTCCAATCTAATAATTGGCAATTCACTCGACGATTTTTAACACGAACACGAAGATTTACGAGTTGCGATATTGACATAGAGAAGCACAACATTGGGAACTTTGCAAGTTGAGAGATGATGTAATCATAATTTCCCCATGTTTGACAAAGATCTTTGAGATTATAATTTGGTGTGTTTCATGAAATGTGTGATCAAAAATTAAATACAAGTTGTGAGTTCAATAAGTGGTGTGGTTAAAAATGAAAAATTGACCAGCTTAAAATTTCAAAAACAAAACAAAAAATAAAAAATAAAGCGAGGATTAATTTCATGTGTTATTCCTCTTTTTGTACAAATTGATAATTACACTATATACAAATTTCTCCTTGTTGAGCATCAAGCACTCTTAGTTTAGGATGAAAAAAATTCCTGACTTGGGGAGAGGAATTTGTTATTCTTAATTTTGTGGCCAATACCCATTAAATTCAAATGAGCAATTTGATTCGATTAAGATTCAATATTGATTCCATCAAAACGAGCTATCATCTTGTGAATGCATGTTAAATGTTTAGGCTGTGATGTCAAAGTCCAATCCAATACAATTATGGGCCAATGATGAAATTGGGCTTGTCCCATAGATAGGGTTGACAACGGTTCGGTTCGGGATCGATTCAACCAAAATCATCACCGAACCACCAATTTTTTTGCCATATCATAACTGCATCATAACCATATAAGTCGGTTCGGGTCGTTAATAACCATGAAAATAAATTATTTTTTATAGGTCCAGACATCAAATTAAAAAAAAAAACATTTACGATAAAAAAAGTTAATGAAAACAAAAACATAAAACTAAGCCAATGTAGCAACAACATCCCAAATGAAAATGTAAACAATACCCCAATTTAATATCCACATAAAATATGTACCCTCACTTCATGTGACAATAAAAAAAAAAATGAAAACTGTTCATGAAGTACATTCAATTGAGAAAGAATTTTGGCAGCCAAAGATCTTGTATTACTTGTTCCTCTCTGAGTGATATCCACTAATGACATTTGAGTAGAATTCCCATATTTTTGTCTAAATTCAACAATTCAAAAAATTCTCTGTAGGTTTTATAGAGAATTTTCCTGCAATCTGGTGCAGGATAAATTCAATAGGTTAATAACTTGCTCATATCCTTGCATTTTCAATGATTATTCTCAAACTCAAAGTGCATATCATCGAGTTCCTCCAGCAATAAAAATTAATATATCTCTATGTAGACTATGTTCATTAAAGCGAGCAAAAAAGAATACAGTATGGGGAAGAAAAAATTTTCAGGGACGTAGACTCGAGTGAAGACGGCTGTCGACTAATATCTTGTTAAATTTGATTCCAATTTTCTTTATGGTAGGGTTAGTACTTAGTGGGTAAGTGGTAATTGGGTTAGGTTACTAATGGGTCGGTAATGGGCAATATATTTTGGGCCAAACAAATTATAATAGAAAGAATAATGGAAAGTTCAATTACCCAATTTTTTTTTAACCGGTAATCAGTTCGGGGCGGGGCAACGACACAAATATAATATCTACCCCGCCCCGAACCAAATCACTAAAATCAAATATCATATTCTTTCCATTGTACCATCGGTTGATTTTTTCACTCCATTTGATTCGGTTAACCGTGGTTTTCGATTTTGACAGTTCAAATGGCCATTCATACCCATAGATATTGCTTACCATTGCTCGATAATGCAAGTAAAGAACCCCATAACCTGAGCTCAATACATTATGATACTTATGTTGCTCTGGACCATTGATCACTAACGGATATCAATAGTTGCTATCAAGGTGTATAAAAGGGACATTTGTGGTTGCCCTAGACATGTGATTCATTTGAGTCTTATGTAAAACTCTCTGGATTCTCTTTATGTCTTCTGGTTTCCTTCATGTTCATTGTACTTCTCTCTTGAACTTTTGGTTTGAGGGAATATGGTGTAATCATAGAGTCTTAAGTGATTCTTAGTGTGAAGGAATGTGTTGATATCTATGTGGTGTTATTTTTGGTCCATTGAAGTAGTTGCGATTCATACTTTGAGGTTAAGGTTTGAGGTTTTACATTTGTACATAAGGGTACAATGTTCTGAGCCTTAGATCATCGAGATCTTTGATGTCAATGTTCAATTTCTTGTTCTACTAATAGTATTAGAGCCATTTGTGGTTGTTGGTGTTCCTTCTTGATTAAGATCACATTTTTGGTTTTTTGGTTCGAAACCCTAGATCTGTTTGACAATAGATCCATAATCCTGGTTGGAATTTCGTGTTTGAAATCAAAGTAATATTGTTTTCTTTGGTGATTTACAAGCCTTGGATCTTGAAGGATAATTTCCTATCCGAGGTATTCTTCCACTGATCTGCTATATCTCGAAGGTTTTTGGGATTGGCGATCAAAACAAAGGACCATCACTCTGGTTTGATGACATACTATTCTTCCTAAAAGTTATAATGTCTAGAAATTTTCTTATTTGAATTTTCTATAAATATTAGTGCTAGATTGATAATTGCTGCATTTAAGTATCATATGTGTAGTGATATACATGTCTGCATCGGTTATCTAGGCCATTGAACATTCATTCATCCTAGTTCCCTAGCTTCAATCCTTGTCCTAGTGTCTTTCAAATTGTGCCTTGACATGAAGACTTGATCTTCATGGAATCCTGGTGAATTTGAACACTCAAGACTTGACGTGCATTATATTACTTATTTCTTTGTCATTAATTGTAGTTATTTGTGTTCTTTTATTGTTTTTTAAATAAATTGAAAATGTGTGTATTGGTGTGATCCCTTTGTGCTAACAAATCTCTCCTTTTTTTTCCTTTTTTTTTGGGACATCCAATTCTTCTGTTGAACAATGAACTTTCAAAACCATTTTTCTCTTGTTGATCAAAAATTTTAAATGACAACTTCCATGTTTGAACTTGGAGTTTTTAATGGAAAACGAGACTTTCCCGTTTGACAGCAAAAAATGAAAGAAATCCTTGTTCAACAGAAAATTTCAAAAGTAATAACAAAATAATTTCCTGCTATAATGACCCTTGATCAAATTACTAAAGTTGATGAATTGCTTATACTTCTATCATTCTACATTTGTCTGATCAATTATTCGGAGAAGTAGGAAAACAAGATGATACTAAGGCCCTATGTGAGAAACTAGAAGAACTTTATCTTGTTAAGTTCTTGCATAATAAGTCGTTCCTTTTAGAAAAGTTTTTTTTAGTTTTAAGATAGACCCTACTAAAGATTTAGAAGACAATCTTGATACCTTTAATAAATTGGTACAAGACATCACTGATACTGGTGAGAATGTGATGCAGGGGGATCCGAGTCGAGTGATGTTGATTTGTCAGATAATACGATGATGGCACTGAGATACCATGAGATGGTGGATTGGCGCAAAGATGGGAAGTGAATCGCAATTATTTCCTTAATTGAGAGAATTTAACACGTCTTTGGTAATTTGGCCATAACTTTGGCTACGGTTATCAGAATCGCTATCATGACCCTAATTCGGAAAGCTCTCTTCGACACGCACGTCATGGCCACCCAGCTATGCTATGTGAATGTCAATTTCGAGCCCAAAATCTGTTGTTTTTCTTTCCAAAATTCAATTTTTAGTTATTTTTTGCTATTTATTGTAAAATTTCGTTTCCCTTTTTCCATATGTTAGAAAACTCGAATTGAGCCAAATTTTTGGCAACCTACTTCTTTTACTTAATATTTTATTTTGGTGTAATTTCAAGATTTTGCCATTTTTGATAATTTCCCTATAATTTCATATTTTGAAGCTATTTAACCCGGCTTGTGGGTTAATTTTGGTCATCCTGCATTATTAATATTATTAAGTTGATTTCAGAGTATTTTCTCTGGTTTTTGGGCCTTTTTTCTTTCGTTTCTTTCTTGCGAATCATCTACTACAACAAGCCAATAGGATAATCACTATCCTACCCGGCGTCAGAATGTCTCTAAAGAATACCAAGCTGTATTCTTCTTAATACTATACTTGAGATATATAAAGAAGTTCAATAATTTGTGATGTGGTCATAAATTCTTTATAGTACAAAGAATTGGAACTTAAATCTGAAAAACATACTAAGGATTCTGAAGGTCTGTTTGTTAGTGGAAGACTCCTCAATGGGTAAAGTAATAGTCAATATAATCAGGGATACCAAGGAAATAATAATTCTAGAAGAAAGAGTAAAGGAAAACATAGGTCAAAATCTAGGACGGGAATATGAGATGTTATGGGTATGTTAAAACAGGAAATTAGATGAAGGTTTGTGTAAAGAACAAGGGAAAACAAAGAGAAAAGAGTATAGATGAGGGAAATGTAGTTGAACCCCTATAAGATAGTACAATTGATGTCTATGTTGTCACTAAGTCCACTCCTAATCTAAATACTGTATATTTTTCTGAGAACAATGATCAGAATCAAGAGTGGATTATGGATTCCAGTTCCACCTTTCATATGACCTCTAGAAAATCATAGATAGAGAACTATAAAAATATAAATGGCGGTGAGATTGTAATGGGCAATAATGTTGCCTAAAAACTTGCAGGAATTAGCAATTTAACTTTGAAGTTTGAAAATGGATATATCTTTACTCTAAAAAAAGTAAGATATGTCCCTAATTTAAACAGAAATTTGATTTCAATGGGTGATCTAAATAACATAGGGCTACAAGCTAAACTTGGAAATGGCTTGTTAAAAATGATCAAAGGGTCCCTTGTTATTTTTAAAGGTAACAAGGAAAATGGTGTATATGTCACTAGGGCTAAAGTAATTTCAAGTCACACTACTGAAGTACTAAAATTGATACTACCTTAAAGTGGCACAATAGGTTAGCACATATTAGTGAAAAGGGCCTGCAAATCTTAAGTAAGAAGTGTGTGTTTGAAAGATGTTATCTAGAAAATGAGCATTGAACTTTAGGAAAATAGTATAGACTCACCTTTAATACGGGAAAATATATAACTTTAGCTAGGTTAGGATATATACATTCTGATTTGTGGGATCCTTCATCTACTATCACTCAAAGTCGAAATAAATATTTTCTATCCTTGATTGATAATTTCTCTAGGAAGGTTTGGATATTTCTTTTAAAACAGAAATTTGATACTTTTGAAAGATTTAGAGAGTGGAAAATTAATATTGAAATTCAAATTGGTAAAAAGATAAAATTTTGATAACTAACAATGGTCTGAAATTTTGCAATGCTGATTTTAACCATTTTGTGCAAAATTGATGAGATTCTTAGGCATAAAATTGTGCCCTATATCCCTCAGCAGAATGGAGTTGCTGAGAGGATGAATATGATCATTCTTGACAACATTAGGTGGTTAGTTATGGGGTTCCCAAAGTGCTGTGGGGGAGGGGGAAGCTATTATGACTGAAGTATATGTAATTAATAGAACACCTGCTAGCTCCCTTGATGGCAAATCTCCTGAAAAGGTCTGGACTGGAAAATTACCAGATTATACCCACCTTAAGACTTTTGGCCGTGCTGCCTACTCTCATCAAGGTATTGGCAAGCTAGAATCAAGATCTCCGAAATGTGTTTTCATGAATACCTTGAAGATGTGAAAGGATATAGACTATTGGCTAGAAGCATTAAAGGTTTTAAAATGATTGCTAGTAGAAATGTGAATATTAATGAAAATGATATGCCTTGTATAAGTGAGAAGCGTCAAGATGACGTTCTTATAGTGACAATGAAGATGTGTCCAGGCTGCAAATGGAGCTTTGGTGTCCACCTGACCCCATGGATCTAGTGCAGACTAAAGGAAAAATTGATAATGCTTCTAACTTTCATGAGGATAATGAAGGGACTATTCAAGAAGAAGGTGGAATGTATAATAATCCATTAGAAGATTATCCATTAACTAAGGATAGAGTTAGGATGGAAATAAGAGACCCTGCTAGGATTAGAGATTATTAATACTTAGCATCTTATCTTACCAAAATTTTGCCTATAGAGAACCTAAATCTTATGAAAAGGTTGTTAGGTATCAGTTATCTAGAAATTGGCAACTTGTTATGGAAGAAAAAATGGATACCCTATTAAAGAATAACACCTGGACTTTGGTCCCTAAACCACAAAATAAATCCTTAGTGGACTGTAAGTGGATCCATAGTATAAAAGAAGGTAATTCTGTGAAATAGCCTGTCAGGTTTAAAGCCAGACTTGTGGCAAAAGGGTTCACTCAGAAGCCTGGTATTGATTACAATGAAATTTTCTTACTTCTTGTTAAATATACTACCATAAGAGTCATACTAACTCTTGTTACTCAATATGATCTTGAACTTGAACAGATCGATGTAAGAAACCATCAATATGAATCAACCACAAGGTTTTATTGATGTTAAGAAATCTAAGCATGTTTGTTTATTAAAGAGATCTTAATATGAACTTAAACAATCACCTAGACAATAGTACAAAAGATTTAATAACTTTGTATCATCTCTTAATTTTATAAGAAGTTCTTTTGATCATTGTCTTTACCTTAAAAGGGATAAAATTGGATCTGTGATTGTCTATTTGCTCCTTTATGTTGATGACATATTGTTTATTGGCAAGAATATAAGTGAAATTAATGACATTAAAAAGTCTTTAAGTTCTGAATTTGAAATGAAAGACTTAGGTCATGCTAGAAGAATTTTAGAAATGGATATTAAAAGAAATAGGTCAAAACAGAGTTTATTCCTATCTCAATCTTCTTATGTGGAGAAAATGTTATCTAAATTTTTAATGCATGAATCAAGGTTTGTTACCTTGCCAATTTTTCGTCATTTTAAACTTAGCAAAGATCAGTGTCCTATTGATGAATCTAATATTAAATACATGCAAAAGGTGCCTTATGATAATGTTGTGGGATCCATCATGTACACTATGATATGCCCCCAGACCAGATGTTGCCTATGCAATTAGTACTTTGAACAGGTTTATGGCCTATCTTGACCCTAAACATTGGACTGCATTAAAATGGTTACTAAGATATTTAAAGGGTTCTTATGACTTCAGATTATGCTTTAGATTTTGTAAAAATGGTGTTATTCTGAAAGGTTTTGTAGATTCTGATTATGCTGGAGATAGGGACAATAGGAAATCAACCACTTCTTATATGTTTACTTTATGTGATACTTGTATAAGTTGAAAATCCCAACTACAACTTATTGTTGCCTATCTATCACAGAAGTTGGATATATGGCTGTCACTTAGGCCATAAAAGAGTCTTTGTTGTGTGAATAAATGAACTCTGTAATCTAGTAGTTGTTTATTCTGATAGTCAGAGTGCAATATATTTATGGAAAAGAATAATAATCTATTTTTTATGAAAAGGACAAAACATATAGATGTTAGGATGTACTTCGCTAGAGATATAATTCAAAAGGAATCTATATTGCTAGAAAAAATTCCAACTCAATTCAATCCTACCGACATGGGAACTAATGTAATTCCTCTGAACAAGTTTAAATCATGCTAACAAAAGCTAAACATTGATATTGGGTTGTATTTGTGATATTGCAGGTGACTTGTTATTTCTTTTTCCTTTTTTTTTTATGCTGATGATCACAAGAACTCAAATGAGTAATCTTATCCTGCTTAGATGTATAGATCATTGACATCAAGGTGGAGGGATTGTGATGCTAAAGTCCAATCCAATACAATTCTGGAGCAACGATAAAATTGGTCCTGTACCACAGATACTACTTATCATTGTCTGATAATGCAAGTGAAGAAACCCACAACCCGAGACCAATATATTTTAATACATGTGTTGCTCTGGACTATTGATCACTCACTGATATCAACAGTTGCTATCAAGGTGTGTAAAAGGGACTTTTGTGGTTGCCCTAGATGCATGATTCATTTGAGTCTTGTGTAGAACTCTCTCTCTGTCTTCTGGTTTCCTTCGTATTCATTTTACTCCTCTCTTGAACTTCTAGTTTGGGGGAATTCGACGTAATCATAGAGTCTAAGGCACCGTTTGATAGTCCTCCTTTTCCATGGAACTTAGAAAATAAATTCCATTTTCCATCTTAGTGTGTTTGATGGCAAAAAATTGGCATGAAATTCATTTTCCACTTCTGGCCTCGCGTGATGGCTTTTTTAGCCTTTTAGTGAATTGCAATTCCTGTCAAACAGGTGGGAATTGCTTTTCCAACTTTTTTTTTTCGTTGCAGATTTTTTTTTTTCTGGCAATGAAAACAAATTTTAGAAAAAATTGTAAAAGATAATATCTCTTAAATTGACAATTTCAATATAAAACAAAGCCAAATGAACATTGTTTCATGGATGATTTTTGGTTTTGCTAGATTATTATTATTTTTTTTTTTTTTTGCAATGGAATCAAATTCTATAAACAATTGTAAAAAAAAGATATCCCTTAAATTGACAATTTTCATGAAAAATAAAGTCAAAGGACACTTTAATTTCAACATTTTTCAGATGAAAAATTATACCAATCAAACACTATTAATTCACAATTCCCATGAAAACAATTTTTAGGCAATTCAATTCTCTGGAATTTGTTTTCTTTCCACCCAAATTTCATCTTTACAATCAAACGGACCTTAAGTGATTCTTAGCGTGAAGGAAAGTGTTGATATCATATGTGGTGTTATTTTTGGTTCATTGAAGTAGCCGTGATTCGTACTTTGAGGGTTAGGGTTTAAGGTTTTACATTGTACAGAAATGTACAATGTTTTGAGCCCTAGATCATCAATATCTTTGATGTCAATGTTCGATTCTTGGTTTTAATCTGTAGAGGAAACTATTTTCTATATTGCAGTCATTTTTCGATTTCTTGTTAAGGAATAAATCTCTTACCAGATAAAGATGAAAATATTGATCAACTTGATTTGAGTTATTCCTCGTAATAAGGTTGATTTTTTAATATACAACTCCAGATTTTAATAATAAGAATTTTACAGAATGAAATATTTTTGAACTTAAAATTCGACACTAAAACAAAAAACAAAATGTGATAATCCTGCTAATAGCTTCAACAACAATCTCAATTATGTGCTTGTACAATTGATCCACCATACTTCGTTACGTATGCCAATGCAAATTGCATGGAAGAATACTACGTTGGTATTTCAAGTTAAGACCTCTTGTATAGCAATAAATTCTCAAATTCAAAAATTACTAGATTTTCCCTGGAACAAGTTAAAAAATAAAAAATAAAAAAAAAATTCCTGAGATGGATTCTTTGAAATGGGAAAATGGGCTAAATTGGAAGATCAGAAATATCAAATTAATCAATTGTCTCGATTTTCAAGGAAAGAATGACTAAACCCAATTTTTGTGAGAACATAGGCAAACTCTAGAATTTGAGCAAAGAGCATAACAAATATCTGCAGATTAGTTAACTTGGGACAATTTTAGCATTTCAATCGTAAAAAAATCAATATAAATTAGATATAATCATCGAAATCTATTCATCCTTTGTTTCCCATTTGCTTGGTTTCTTCTTGCATAAATGACCTTATTGATCTTTGATTCTCTTCTAGCAAAAACCAACAATTATTTAGATGAAGATTTTAAGCACTTAGCTGTAACTTTTCACAAAACATTTGGCAACAAAATTCCAAGATTTTAATTTTTCTCCTCCTTGCATGCCATCGAAGCATAATCATCTATAAATAATAAATCAAAGTAAAAAAAGTCCCAGAAATTCGAAATTTGCAATCAAATATCAGACTTTCATTTCGACTCCCCAATTTTCTTGATCATGATAAGAATGTATACACTACAAGAAATTTATACTTTCCCTACAAAATTTATTTGTAGGGAAAGGTTCATATTTGTGGGGAAAAACCTTTGCAAACGAAAAAGTTTTGTAGGCAAGTTTGTAGGGCAAACATCGAAGAGGGGATAGGTATAAGATGACAATTTTTTGAAATTTGTGGGCTAAAACTTTTCCCTATGAACCCTTTGGAGACGAATACAATTTGTTGCGTAAGTTTTCTCCCGACAAAATAATTCATCTGCTAAAATTAATTTTACCTACAAAATGTTTCACTTTTTCCTACAAATCATGTTGTTGGCTAAATTGTATTTTTCCCTACAAATAATTTTTTTGTATGAAAAGGGTACTTGTTCTAAAATGGTACATATTATTTTGTAGGCTAAACTATTTTTCTCTACAAATATTTTTTTGTGGGGAAAGCACAATTGTAGGATATTATGAAAGAATTCATAGGAAAAAAAATTAAATTATTTTCATATATTTTATTTTTTATTTATATTGTAATAATTTTTTAAACCTTATTCAAAATAATATAAAAATGCAAAAAGATAGTGTCAATCAACATAACATCGAATCCAAAAATATTTTATCAAACAACAAATAAAAACCATTTACTAAGTATCATTACATCTAAATTTAATAAAAGCATGGCAAGCATGCTCTATATCTATAATTATGCACCTAAAAAATAGAACTCTTTATCCTCATGAATTAGATAGGCAGCAAATCATCCTATTCTATCAGGTAGAAGATCATAAAACTAATCCTATTGCTCCTAACTCGAAGATGACAATCGTTGATCCTGATTCGGCATTTGCAGTCCTCCAGACAACACCCACACCTAGAAAAGATGCTACCTATTGAGAGATGTGCTTCAAACCTATTTAAGAATAAAGTTATGAGTAAAATAACTTATACAGAAAACTTCGTTAGCATCAAGTAATTCTTCAAATGGAATAGGACATTCGCCAACCAGGCACATTTGGGAAAAATTCTTTGAGCTTTAAGAATAAAGTCATTGGTTGTTGGCGTAGAAAGAAAATTTCTCCATACAAGTGGATTAGCTAACTACCTTCGAAATGAAGACTGAACAAGAAGAGGCCTCTTCAATATATCTCTTATTCATAGAATCAAGGTATAAGACATTAGAGAAGCCTCTGTTCCATGCTCTGTTTAATGATTTCAAAACCTACAAAAGTTGTTAACGTATTAAAGCAATAAAATCTTCTACAAAGCAATAAATGTCAAACAAGTGAAAGAGGAAACTACAAGGTTATTATGATCTTCCAGCATATATTTTACCGGAGCATAATTTGTAATGCTTTTGACACCTCCAACCCTCGCTTGTGCGGAACGATGAAATTCATCCTGAACATATAGGTTCAAGGGTACTGTACCCTCCTGTTGGTAAAAATTCCAAGATGATTACTCAAATGTTGCAAACGCTATAAATGGTAGAAAAAAACTTGTAATCCTTTATAAACAGAACTAGTATGGCTTTGATACCAAGTGAAGTTTGGGAAGACTGAAACCTAATTCTGTTCCAAGTAGAAATTACAAAGATAAATACAATGTAAGAATTGAATTCTAGAAAGCTTAACAGTAAACCATCCTATCATCCTAAAAATAGATAGAAAAATTAGGAAATATCCCACTCTATATGAATAGCTTATTTTAGAAACAAATCCAATTCAACTATTCTAACACACCCAAACTAAATGCAGAAGTTTCAAAGCAACATCAATGATAACAATAACAATAGGAAGACATATGTTGCTTTTCCATCTTTTATGCGCTGTAGAAATATGCCATTTTTTTAAGTTCATAGTCAATCACTATATGATTGCTCCAACAGCCATACACTCGGGATATTTACATAAGTTGAAATATCAAAAGGCGAAAAAGCGATTACCAAAATATAACATTGCTGAAAGGAAAAATACAACTGAAATTCAAAGTTCAAACAAACAAATGTCATGTCCTCATAAACTAAGATGCTGATGCAACAAAACATAATGCTAAAAAATGCAAATAAAATAAATTAGAAGTATGTAAGATCACATTTAAGTTAGACTGCAAATGCACATGTATAAGTGCCATCATGTATGTACAATAAGGAGGCTTATCCACCAAATATAAAGTGTACTATGCATTACCACAAATTGCAGTTGATACCAAAGTTCTACTGTTCTTAGGCTCCCATCTGCAATCCTAAGCAATAAATCAGTACAAAACTTGTAATCCTTTATAAACAGAAATAATGTTTTGTGTGGTTATGATCACTTTGACAGCTGATAACAAGCCAGGCTTCAGGGTTTTTCTACCCAAACTTAAGTTAAAAGTGTACCAATATCTTTGCTTATTTGCTCTCCAAATGAAATTACTGGAAGAGCTGAGGCAAAAAGGATATAGGTAGTTGGAACCAGTATTCTGGTGCATAAGAAAAGAGGTGTTTGTTAGAATTTTCGTCTCCAGAACTCTTATTATTATTTCACTTTTTTTCTGGTCCTTCATTATAAAGATTGTTTTAACAAGAGATTCGACGTACCCGAATCCTGAACGAATTCCAGCATTCCAATCTTGCTTATAATAAATAGAAAAGTTAAAGGCCCAATTTCACAATCAGAACTATCATAGAAAAAACAGTGTATTAAAAGACAACAAAATGTAAATCACAAATATTACACCAAGATTGATACTTTTCAGGTAGATAAAAAATAATTAATTTTTAAATAGTATATACCAGCAACCAAAAATGAATCCATTCTGTTCACCTAATGTTTCAAACGTTGCTGTTAAACTAAATACAAATATAAAACTAAATCAAATCAAGTTTGAAGAAAAACACGACTTCAAATCCCCAACATCTACCCGAAGATAAAACTAAATCAAATCCGTTCACTCAAGACTTCTAATTCATCGATTTAAACCAAAAAAATGTATAGGATTGATGGTCATACCTTGAATACGTCTTGAAGAAGAACTCAAAATCTGTAGTAGATTCAGCCGGAATTTGTTAACCCAAATCGATATTATGCAATTGAAGAAATTGGAATTGCAACCACCAGATCTACAAAAAAGTTTGTGGCTAAATAAATTGGAATTAGGTTTGGTAGCCACGGATTGAAGCGGCAAAGAGGGAAGAAACTTTCAGTGAAATTTTTTGGAGGCAGTCGATTTTTAGAGAAATATTTGAGGCAAGATTTTGGACGAATAAAGGATAAGAGAATTTTGATGTGAGTTTTGGAAGGACTAAAAATACAAATAAAATTGAAATTTTTTCCCGCTAATCGTTGGCCTACAAACATTTCAAATTTTTTGTAGGCTAAAAATATATCTAGCCCTACAAATTTTATTGTTAGGAAAAAATATAATTTTTTGTGGGCACAGATACTTCCACTATAAAAAACTTTGAATCAAATCATAACCCTACGAAATATTTTTTTGTAGGGAAAAGTGCACTTCGCCCACAAATCTCAATTCGTTTTCGGAATTTTTTAAGGAAAGTATATATTTCTTGTAGTGATAGATCATCAATAAGATTTTGGTATTGTTTAATAGTGTACGCACGCAAAACCATGCATACAATCTAGCTCCTGATTGGTGGCTTTAAAATTATATAAATATAGGATTGAATTATTATTATTATTATTATTTTTGAGAATATGTTATTAAAAAATAAGGAAATTTTTGGAATTTATTGTAGAATATTTTATTATATGAATGTAATTAAAAATGACTATGAGAAATAAATTAAAATAAAATAAAGAAAATCAAACAAGGGCATAATTTCAATCAAACTCTGTACCCAAAGTTCCCGATCCCTCAACATTCAACAAGGCAGAAATAAAAACCCCTGCTTCTACTCCCTTTTTTTTTTTATTTTAACCAAAAATTATCATTTCTACGTTGATAATTAACAAAAATTAAATTTTAGGGTTTGAGAGTTGAAATTTTAGATTTTTAAGGAGGGTTTCTCGAAATGTTTGGGAATGTTAGAGAGAGAGGAGTGGGAGAGACCGGATCAATTGAAGTTTAAGTGGGTTCAAGACTTGGGCTACGGATTAGGTGTGCTTAAATTGGGTTCTAAGCTTGGACGGCTTCAAAATGATCTGAGTTTAAACTTGAGAAAATTTCATAAGAGTTTATATATCACACATTTCAAAATTAAGAAAACAAGTTTCAAATTTCAAAAATTAAATTTTTATTAAAATTGATTTTTGATTTAATTCATTTATTTATTAATTAAATATATTTAGATCACAAATCTATACAATTTGGTCACAAATTAAAATTTTAATTAGTCACTTATTATTTTTTAATCACAAATCAAAAATTTTATGTCACATTATTTTATAATCACAATTCAAAAATTTTGTATTCTATAGTTTGTTCATCGATCACAAATCAAAAAATTAATTAGTCACGAAATAATTTTTAGTCACAATTTATCAAAGTATTAGTCTCAATTTATTTCTTGGTCACAAATAAAAAATTTTATAGGTCACATATTATTTTTATGTCACAAATCAAAAAATTTATAGGTCACAAATTATTCATTGGTCATAAAATCAAAACTTTTATTGGTCGCAACTCATTTATTCATTGCAAATTATTAGATTAATTAACCACGATTAATTTTCGATCACAATTTAATCAATTGTGAGTCACAGTCACAATTTTTAGATCACATATTACAAATAACCAATTATTAGTCACAATCAACCAAATAATTAGTCATGAGCATCCAACCCCATCTCATTCCACTTGAGACCATCGCCACAACCACAACCACCATCACTATCATCATTACCGCCCCGCAACCTCCAAAATATGGAAGCTGCAACCACTACCACTTCAACAACCAAAACCAATGCCTCATCAATATCAACCACCTATACCACCACCGCACCACTATCACTACCACAACCACCTTCACTAAACCACCGTCAACGTAGCAGAAAATTTGAAATAAAAATATGAACTGCACACCACCATCACAACCGTCGCACTGCACACTATCACTACAACCACCATCACACCATACACCACCATCACAGCAACCATAGCCACAACTATAAAACCACCATTACAGTACCCAAACACTGTCAACCAACACAACACCACCACCAAAACCACCATCAACACCACCACAAAATCCCTAACACATGCCACTGTCTGCACCATCTCACCACACCATAGCCACCACCCCTATCAACAATTTTAGCCACCGTTAACACCACCACAAAATCTCTAAACCCACCACCGCCTGCGCCATCTCACCACACCACAACCACCACCCCTACCAGCAATTCTAGCCACCGCAGTCACCACTCATCAACTGGAAGAAGGTCCATTGTCCATGTACGCGGTGACTTGTCTTTTCAGCATAGCGTCGTTGTGAAGACGACAGGCTT
>NW_019246485.1:0-1456 GCF_002742605.1 Olea europaea var. sylvestris
TGAAATAATATTGGTTAGTCAAAAATTGAGTTATATGGAGAACTGATTAAATTGAAAGTGAGTCTCTTGCTTTTTCTCTCATTTTCTGGGGTTCTTTTTTCTCAAATGTATATGATGCTTTTGCAATTCTCTAATATCGTTTTGTTTATATATAACTTTTGCTCAGGTGCGAGCCATTTCCGTCCTATCCAAGAACATATGATCTGGTGCATGGTGAAGGACTTCTCTCTCTTGAATTTGGTGAGCAGCCCAGGTGTCTCATGCGAGATCTATTCACTGAGATAGATCGTTTACTTCGTCCAGAGGTATCCTTATGATTTGTTGTTACTCTAAATTCTTATCTGGGTTTACCATTTCTTCCTTTATATGGTTTGATCCAAATATTTAAAACAATCACTTTGGGACTACATAATCCTCTACAGTGCAAAGACTGCAGCTTTATTACTACTACAGCTAGAAGACGTTCCATACATGGTCTTTGTTCTGCCTGACCTTGAACCTTTAACTTATGTTTTGACTTAATCTCCTAATATCAACTAGTAAAACCGTATCATCTCCCAAAAAGGACTTGAGTTTCCATAACTCATGAGCATAATACGTTTGTAGTTTGAATTCTGTATGTCTCCTTTTTTCGTATGAGTAGGCACTGTAGAACCCTTGCTTCATTCATATTGCATCTCCTCTTTAAAATCGTGTTTAATAATTTTGTAAACCAATTGTCCTTACAGTTTGCTAATGGACGTGTATGTGTAGGGGTGGCTGATTCTAAGAGACACTGCTGCTGTTATCGAGTTTGCAAGATCTCAGACAACAATTCTGAAATGGGATGCACGAGTAGTAGAGATTGAGGGCAATAGCCACGAGAAACTCCTAATCTGCGAGAAACCTTTCTTCAAAAGACAAGCAAGCTAATTCTCAAGATGGCCACAAGCCGAACATTCTAGATGACAATGTTCACACACACTGAATCTAAGTTCCACAGAAGCGGTGGATTGATTTTTTTCCAAACAGAAAGAAGGTATCAGGGAGCAGAAAACAAGTATGCTTGGGCAAAACACAACTCCTATGGAGCCGTAAGGTACACATAGGGACATGTAATTACACAATTGAGGCACAAGCAAGTGAAAGAAGTGTAGGATTATGCACAAGTTTCGCTGTGATGTCTCCTTATAAATGACACAACCACATGATAAATTTAATTGTTAGGATATTACACAATAAGCAAATTATGATCAGCTATAGTGTATAGAATGCTTAGACATATTTTTTTGGTACCTCTCTTTTTTCCCATTTTCTTGTGTTTACACCAACATCCTATCCCGGTACCTTATCATTGAATTATATTTTCACTATGTTGTGTTATGCTATTTTTCTGCCTATCGTTTATTCTTGAGATCACTATCGCCTCTGGAATACGACTGCTGCTTGATTATACTATTTATCGTGATATGTACAC
>NW_019246486.1:0-1456 GCF_002742605.1 Olea europaea var. sylvestris
CAAGTCAAAGTGGATGATTCGGAGCAGCAGCGAGAAAATATATTCCACACACATTGTTACGTCAACGATAAGGTATGTAGTATAATTATTGATGGTGGGAGTTGCACGAATGTAGCTAGTACAACTTTAGTTGAGAAATTAGGTCTAGCATTGTTAAGACACCCTAGGCCTTATAAGTTGCAATGGTTGAATGAAAGTGGGGAAGTTAGGGTGAATAAAAGAGTTTTAATTAATTTCTCAATTGGGAGTTATAGTGACAAAGTAGTATATGATGTGGTGCCTATGCATGTGGGTCATATCTTATTAGGAAGGCCATGGCAATATGATAAAAGGGTCACACATGATGGTTATAGGAATCGTTATAGCTTTGTCAAGGATGGGGAGACTATTACTCTTGCACCATTAACATCGGCACAAGTGTATGGAGATCAAATCAAGTTTAAAAGTGAGGAAGACGAGAGAATAAGAGAGTCGGGAAAAAGGAGAGGCAATAGTTAAACCATCAATAAGAGAGAAAATAGTGAGGTGGCTAAGAGTGGAGAAAAAAGAGAAAAGCCACATGAGCGGAGAGAAAAAGAGTCAGTTGAGAGGAGAGAAAAAGAGTCAGCTGAGAGAAGAGAAAAGCCAAGGGTCAACCTCTATGCAAAAGAGAGTGAGTTGAAAAAGGCTATGAGAGATAATAGGCAAATGATATTTTTAGTGTACATGGAGTCCCTCCTCAATTTTGAGGATTCTAACACATCCCTCCCTAGTTTGGTTAAGTCTTTATTACAGGAGTTCGACGATGTGTTTCCTGATGAGATGCCAAGTGGATTGCCACCAATCAGAGGCATCGAGCACCAAATTGACTTTGTACCAGGAGCTGTCATACCGAATCGACCAGCTTATCGAAGCAATCCCGAGGAGACGAAAGAGCTTCAAAAGCAAGTGGATGAGTTGATGAGCAAAGGTTATGTCAGGGAGAGCATGAGTCCATGTGCTGTACCTGTTTTACTAGTGCCTAAGAAGGACGGGACTTGGAGAATGTGCTTGGATTGCTGAGCTATCAACAATATCACGGTAAAGTATCATCACCGAATACCTAGGCTAGATGATATGCTTGATGAGTTACATGGTGCTTGCATTTTTAGTAAGATTGATCTTAAGAGTGGGTATCATCAAATTCGCATGCGGGAGGGTGATGAATGGAAAACGGCGTTTAAGACTAAGTATGAATTGTATGAATGGTTAGTTATGCCGTTTGGACTCACTAATGCACCGAGCACTTTTATGTGTTTAATGAACCATGTTTTGCGTGCTTTTATCGGGAAATTTGTTGAAGTTTATTTTGATGACATCTTAATCTATAACAAAAACCTAGATGAGCATTTAGGACATTTAAATTGTGTGCTTGTTGTGTTGCGAAAGGAACAACTATATGCTAATTTCAAAAAGTGCACATTTTACATGGATAGAG
>NW_019246487.1:0-1456 GCF_002742605.1 Olea europaea var. sylvestris
CCTAGCGCGATTTTTGTTTCCGATCAACCTGTCAAATTTCAGCCCATTCCGACACAGTCGCGACAAATGACGAAATTGCCCCTGGTGCGATTTTTTTCCAATCAACCTACCAAATTTCGGCGCAATCCGACACCGTCGCGAAAAATGATGAAAATGCACCGGCGCGAATTTCGTTTCCGATCAACCTGTCAAATTTTGGGCCATTCCGACACCGTCGCGACAAATGACGAAATCGCGCCCGGACCGATTTTTGTTTCCGATTAACCTGTCAAATTTCAGCCCATTCCCACACCATTGCGACAAATGACGAAATTACCCCTGGCGCGGTTTTTGTTTCCGATCAACCTTAGAAATTTCGGCCCATTCCGACACCTCGCGATAAATGACGAAATTGCCCCTGGTGCGATTTTTGTTTCTGATCAACCTGCCAAATTTCAGCCCATTCAAACACCGTCGCGACAGATGATGAAATTACCCCTGAAGCGATTTTTGTTTTCGATCAACCTGTCAAATTTCTGCCCATTCCGACACCGTCGCTACAAATGACGAAATTACCCCTGGCACGATTTTTGTTTCCGATCAACCTTCAAAATTTCAATCCGTTCCGACACCATCGCGACAAATGACGAAATTACCCTTAGCGCGATTTTTGTTTCCGATCAACCGGTCAAATTTCAGCCCATTCCGACACCGTCGCTACAAATGACGAAATTGCCCCGGCGCGATTTTTGTTTCCGATATACCTGCCAAATTTCAATCCATTCCGACATCGTCGCGACAAATGATGAAATTACCCTTGGCGCGATTTTTGTTTCCGACCAACCTGCCAAATTTCAATCCATTCCGACACCGTCGCAACAAATGACGAAATTACCCCTGGTGTGATTTTTGTTTCCGATCAACTTGTCAAATTTCAGCCCATTCCGACACCATTGCGAAAAATCACGAAATTGCCCCTTGCGCGATTTTTGTTTCCGATCATCCCGTCAAATTTCAGCCCTTCCGACACCCTCGCGACAAATGACGAAAGTGCCCTTGGTGCGATTTTTGTTTCCAATCAACCTACCAAATTTTAGCCCTATCTGACACCGTCGCGAAAAATGACGAAAATGCCCCTGGCGCGATTTTCGTTTTCGATCAACCTGTCAAATTTTTGCCCATTCGAACACCATCGCGACAAATGACGAAATTGCCCCTAGCGCGGTTTTTGTTTCCGATCAACCTGCAAAATTTCAATCCATTCCGACACCATCGCGACAAATGACGAAATTACCCTTGGCGCGATTTTTGTTTCCGATCAACCGGTCAAATTTCAGCCCATTCCGATACCGTCGCTACAAATGACGAAATTGCCTCGGCGCGATTTTTGTTTCCGATCAACCTGCTAAATTTCAATCCATTCCGACATCGTCGCGACAAATGACGAAATTACCCTTGGCGCGATTTTTGTTTCCGA
>NW_019246488.1:0-1456 GCF_002742605.1 Olea europaea var. sylvestris
TGCGCAAAACTTACGCTCAATTCTTCGCACGCCGACTATCCAAGCGTTCCAAATAAGCAAGTGCTCATTCTTTCAAAAAATGGGTAAAATCCCTCATACATCACGACGAAGTGGTGAGTTCAATCCAAAACGGTCGTCACATTTCCAAAAAGTACTTATGGGCCCAAAACGAACACCGTACGCAAAAGTTATGCTCAATTCCTCGTACGCCGACTATCCAAGCGTTCCAAATATGTAAGTGCTCATTCTTTCAAAAAATGGCTAAAATTCCTCATACGTCACGATGAAGTGGTGAGTTCAATCCAAAACGGTCGTCACATTTCCAAAAAGGACTTATGGGCCCAAAACGAACACCGTACGCAAAAGTTATGCTCAATTCCTCGTACGCCGACTATCCAAGCGTTCCAAATATGTAAGTGCTCATTCTTTCAAAAAATGGCTAAAATTCCTCATACGTCACGATGAAGTGGTGAGTTCAATCCAAAACGGTCGTCACATTTCCAAAAAGGACTTATGGGCCCAAAACGAACACCGTACGCAAAAGTTATGCTCAATTCCTCGTACGCCGACTATCCAAGCGTTCCAAATATGTAAGTGCTCATTCTTTCAAAAAATGGCTAAAATTCCTCATACGTCACGATGAAGTGGTGAGTTCAATCCAAAACGGTCGCTACATTTCCAAAAAGTACTTAAGGGCCCAAAACGAACACCGTACGCAAAAGTTACGCTCAATTTTTCGTACGCAGACTATCCAAGCGTTCCAAATATGTAAGTGCTCATTCTTTCAAAAAATGGCTAAAATCCCTCATACGTCATGACGAAGTGGTGAGTTCAATCCAAAACGGTCGTCACATTTCCAAAAAGTACCTATGGGCCCAAAACGAACACCGTGCGCAAAACTTACGCTCAATTCTTCGCACGCCGACTATCCAAGCGTTCCAAATATGCAAGTGCTCATTCATTCAAAAAATGGCTAAAATCCCTCACACGTCATGACGAAGTGGTGAGTTCAATCCAAAATGGTCGCCACATTTCCAAAAAGTACTTATGGGCCCAAAACGGACACCGTACGCAAAACTTACGCTCAATTCTTCGCACGCCGACTATCCAAGCGTTCCAAATATGCAAGTGCTCATTCTTTCAAAAAATGGCTAAAATCCCTCATACGTCACGATGAAGTGGAGACTTCAATCCAAAACGGTCGCTACATTTCCAAAAAGTACTTATGGGCCCAAAACGAACACCGTGCGCAAAAGTTACGCTCTATTCTTAGCACGCCGACAATCCAAGCGTTCCAAATATGCAAGTGCTCATTCTTTCAAAAAATGGCTAAATCTCTCATACGTCACGATGAAATTGTGAGTTCAGTTCAAAACGGTCGCTACATTTCCAAAAAGTACTTAAGGTCCCAAAACGAACACCGTGCGCAAAAGTTACGCTCAATTCTTCGTACGCC
>NW_019246489.1:0-1456 GCF_002742605.1 Olea europaea var. sylvestris
GGGGACAATTTCGTCATTTTTCTCTACTGTGTCGGAATTGGCTAAAATTTGGCAGTTTGATCGGAAATAAAAATCGCGCCGGCTGCAATTTCGTCATTTTTCCCGACCATGTCGCAATGGGCTCAAATTCGATAGGTCTATCGGGAACGAAAATTGGGCAGGGGGCAATTTCGCCATTTTTCTCGACTGTGTCGAAATTGGCTGAAATTTGGCAGTTTGATCGGAAAAAAAAATCGCGCCGGCGGCAATTTCGCCATATTTCTCGACTGTGTCAGAATGGGCTCAAATTTGACAGGTCCATCGGGAACAAAAATCGCACAGGGGGTAATTTCGTCATTTTTCTCGATTGGGCCTGAATTGGCTGAAATTTGGCAGTTTGATCTGAAATAAAAATCGCGCCAGCGGCTATTTCGTCATTTTTCACAACTGTGTCGGAATGGGCTCAAATTTGATATATTTATCGGGAACAAAAATCGCGCCGGGTGTTATTTCGTTATTTCTCGCGACTGTGTCGGAATTGGCTGAAATTTCACTTGTTGATCGGAAACAAAAATCGCGCCGGAGGCAATTTCGTCATTTTTCTCGACTGTGTCGGAATTGGCTGAAATTTGGCAGTCTGATCTGAAATAAAAATCGCGCCAGGAGCAATTTCGTCATTTTTCGCGACTCTGTAGGAATTGGCTAAAATTTGACTTGTTGATCGGAAACAAAAACCGCGCCGAGGGCAATTTCGTCATTTTTCTCGACTGTGTCGGAATTGGCTGAAATTTGGCAGTTTGATCGGAAACAAAAATCGCGCCGGGGCAATTTCGTCATTTTTCGCGACTGTGTCAGAATGGGCTCAAATTTGACAGGTTGATCGGAAACAAGAATCGCGCCGGGGGCAATTTCAACATTTTTCTCGACCGTGTCGGACTGGGCTCAAATTTGACAAGTTGATCGGAAACAAAAATCGCGCCGGGGGCAATTTCTTCATTTTTCTAGATTGTGTCGGAATTGGCTGAAATTTGGCAGTTTGATCAGAAACAAAAATCGCGCCGGCGGCAATTTCGTCATTTTTCTCGACCGCGTCGGAATGGGCTCAAATTTGACAGGTTGATCGGAAACAAAAATCGCGCCGGCGGCAATTTCGGCATTTTTCTCGACTGTGTCGGAATTGGCTGAAATTTGGCAGTTTGATTGGAAAAAAAATCGCGCCCAGGGCAATTTCCTCATTTTTCTCGACTATGTCGAAATGGGCTCAAATCTGACAGGCTGATCGGAAATAAAAATCGCGTCGGGGGCGATTTCGTCATTTTTCTCGATTGTGTCGGAATTGGCTGAAGTTTGGCAGTTTGATCGGAAATAAAAATCGCGCCAGCGGCAATTTCGTGATTTTTCCCGACCGTGTCGGAATGGGCTCAAATTCGACAGGTCTATCGGGAACAAAAATTGGGCCGGGGGCAATTTCGTCATT
>NW_019246490.1:0-1456 GCF_002742605.1 Olea europaea var. sylvestris
ACTTCGTCGTGACGTACGAGTGACTTTGGCCATTTTTCGAAGGAATGAGCGCCTGTATATTGAGAACGCTTGGAGAGTCAACGGACGAAGAATTGAGCGTAACTTTCGCATACGGTGTCCGTTTTGGGCCCATAAGAACTTTTTGGAAATGTAGCGACCATTATGGATTGAACTCACCACTTCGTCGTGACGTATGGGGGAGTTCAGCCATTTTTCGAAAGAATGAGCACTTGCATATTTGGAACACTTGGATTGTTGGCGTACGAAGAATTGAGCGTAAATTTTGCATACGACGTCCGTTTCGGGCCCATAAGTACTTTTTGGAAATGTACCGACCGTTTTGGATTGAACTCACAACTTCGTCGTGATGTTCGAATGATTTTGGCCATTTTTCGAAGGAATGAGCGCTTGTATATTGAGAACGTTTGGAGAGTCAACGGACGAAGAATTGAGCGTAACTTTAGCACACGGCGTCCGTTTTGGGCCCATAAGAACTTTTTGGAAATGTAGGGACCGTTTTGGATTGAACTCACCACTTCGTCGTGACGTACGAGGGATTTTGGCCATTTTTCGAAAGAATAAGCACTTGCATATTTAGAACGATTGGAGAGTCGACGGACGAATAATTGATTGTAACTTTTGTACACGTCGTCCGTTTTGGGCCCATAAGAACTTTTTGGAAATGTAGCGACCGTTTTGGATTGAACTCACCACGTCGTCGTGACGTATGGGGGAGTTCAGCTATTTTTTGAAAGAATGAGCACTTGCATATTTGGAACGCTTGGAGTGTCGGCGGACGAAGAATTGAGCGTAACTTTTGCACACGGTGTCCGTTTTGGGCCCATAAGTACTTTTTGGAAATGTAGCGACTGTTTTGGATTGAACTCACCACTTCGTCGTGACGTACGAGTGATATTGGCCATTTTTTGAAAGAATAAGCACTTACATATTTAGAACGCTTGGAGAGTCGGCGGACGAATAATTGATTGTAACTTTTGTACACGTTGTCCGTTTTGGGCCCATAAGAACTTTCTGGAAATGTAGCGACCGTTTTGGATTGAACTCACCACTTTGTCGTGACGTATGGCGGAGTTCAACCATTTTTCGAAAGAACGAGCACTTGCATAATTGGAACGCTTGGATTGTCGGCGTACGAAGAATTGAGCGTAACTGTTGCACACGGTGTCCGTTTTGGGCCCATAAGTACTTTTTGGAAATGTACCGACCGTTTTGGATTGAACTCACGACTTCATCGTGATGTTCGAGTGATTTTGGCCATTTTTCGAAGGAATGAGCGCTTGTATATTGAGAACGCTTGGAGAGTCGACGGACGAAGATTTGAGCGTAACTTTTGCACACGGTGTCCGTTTTGCGCCCATAAGAACTTTTTGGAAATGTAGGGACCGTTTTGGATTGAACTCACCACTTCGTCGTGACGTACAAGGGATTTTGGCCA
>NW_019246491.1:0-1456 GCF_002742605.1 Olea europaea var. sylvestris
ACGGACACCGTGTGCAAAAGTTACGCTCAATTCTTCGTACGCCGACTATCCAAGCCTTCCAAATATAAAAGTGCTAATTCTTTAGAAAAATGGCTGAAATCCCTCATAGGTCACGACGAAGTTGTGACTTCAATCCAAAAGGGTCGCTACATTTCCAAAAAGTACTTAGGGGCCCAAAACGGACACCGTGTGCAAAAGCTACGCTCAATTATTCGTAGGCCGACTATCCAAGCCTTCCTAACATAAAACTGCTCAATCTTTCGAAAAATGACCAAAATCCCTCATACGTCACAACGAAGTGGTGAGTTCAATCCGAAAGGGGCGCTACATTTCCAAAAAGTACTTAGGGGCCCAAAACGGACACCGTGTGCAAAAGCTACGCTCAATTATTCGTAGGCCGACTATCCAAGCCTTCCTAACATAAAACTGCTCAATCTTTCGAAAAATGACCAAAATCCCTCATACGTCACAACGAAGTGGTGAGTTCAATCCGAAAGGGGCGCTACATTTCCAAAAAGTACTTAGGGGCCCAAAACGGACACCGTGTGCAAAAGCTACGCTCAATTATTCGTAGGCCGACTATCCAAGCCTTCCAAATAAAAAAGTGCTAATTCTTTCGAAAAATGGCCGAAATCCCACATACATTACGATGAAGCGGTGAGTTCAATCCAAAATAGTTGCTACATTTCCAAAAAGTACTTATGGGCCCAAAACGGCCACCGTGTGCAAAAGTTACGCTCAATTATTCGTAGGCCGACTATCCAAGCCTTCCTAACATAAAACTGCTCAATCTTTCGAAAAATGGCCGAAATCCATCATAGGTCACGAGGAAGCGGTGAGTTCAATCCAAGAGGGTCGCTACAATTCCAAAAAGTACTTATGGGCCCAAAACGGACACCGTGGGCAAAAGCTACGCTCAATTCTTCGTAGGCCGACTATCCAAGCCTTCCAAACATAAAATTGCTCATTCTTTCTAAAAATGGACGAAATCCCTCATCGGTCCCGACGAAATTGTGAGTTCAATCCAAAAGGGTCGCTACTATCCAAAAAGTATTTATGGGCCCAAAACGGACACCGTTTGCAAAAGCTACGCTCAATTCTTCGTACGCTGACTATCCCAGCCTTCCAAACATAAAATTGCCCATTCCTTCGAAAAATAGTCGAAATCCCTCATAGGTCACGACGAAGTTGTGAGTTCAATCCAAAAGGGTCGCTACATTTCCAAAAAGTACTTATGGGCTCAAAATGGACACCGTGTCCAAAAGCTTCGCTCAATTCTTCGTACGTCGACTATCCCAGCCTTCCAAACATAAAATTGCTCATTCTTTGGAAAAATGGACGGAATCCCTCATAGGTCACGACGAAGTTGTGAATTCAATCCAAAAGGGTCGCTATATTTCCAAAAAGTACTTATGGGCCCAAAACGGACACCGTGTGCAAAAGTCTCGCTCAATTC
>NW_019246492.1:0-1456 GCF_002742605.1 Olea europaea var. sylvestris
TTATGGGCCCAAAACGGACACCGCGTGCAAAAGTTACGCTCAATTCTTCGTCCGCGTACTCTCCAAGCGTTCTAAATATCCAATTGCTCATTCTTTCGAAAAATCACCAAAATCCCACGGACATCACGATAAAGTTGTGAGTTCAATCAAAAATGGTCGCTACATTTCCAAAAAGTTCTTATGGGCAAAAAACGAACACCGTGTGCAAAAGTTACGCTCAATTCTTCATACGCCGACAATCCAAGCGTTCCAAATATGCAAGTGCTCATTCTTTCAAAAAATGGCCAAAATCTGTCGTACGTCACGACGAAGTGGTGAGTTCAATCCAAAACGGTCGCTACATTTCAAAAAAGTTCTTATGGGCCCAAAATGGACACCGTGTGTAAAAGTTACGCTCAATTCTTCGTACGCCGACAATCCAAGCGTTCTAAATATGCAAGTGCTCATTCTTTCGAAAAATTGCCGAAATCCCTCGTACGTCATGACGGAGTGGTGAGTTCAATCCAAAATGGTCGCTACATTTCCGAAAAGTTCTTATGGGCCCATAACGGACAACGTGTGCAAAAGTTACGCTCAATTCTTCGTCCGCGTACTCTCCGAGCGTTCTAAATATCCGAGTGCTCATTCTTTCGAAAAAGCACCAAAATCCCACGTACATCACGATGAAGTTGTGAGTTCAATCAAAAATGGTCGCTGCATTTCCAAAAAGTTCTTATGGGCAAAAAACGAACACCGTGTGCAAAAGTTACGCTCAATTTTTCATACGCCGACAATCCAAGCTTTCCAAATATGCAAGTGCTCATTCTTTCAAAAAATGGCCAAAATCTGTCGTACGTCATGATGAAGTGGTGAGTTCAATCCAAAATGGTCGCTACATTTCCAAAAAGTTCTTATGGGCCTAAAACGGACACTGTGTGCAAAAGTTACGCTCAATTCTTCGTACGCTGACAATCCAAGCGTTTCAAAAATGCAAGTACTCATTCTTTCAAAAAATGGCCGAAATCCCTAATACGTCACGACGAAGTGGTGAATTCAATCCAAAACGGTCGGTACATTTCCAAAAGGTTCTTATAGGGTCAAAACGGACACCGTGTGCAAAAGTTACGCTCAATTCTTCGTACGCCGACAATCCAAGCGTTCTAAATATGCAAGTGCTCATTCTTTCGAAAAATGGCCGAGATCCTTCATACGTCACGACGACGTGGTGCGTTCAATCTAAAACGGTCGCTACATTTCCAAAAAGTTCTTATGGGCCCAAAAATGACACCGTGTGCAAAAGTTACGCTTAATTCTTTGTCGCCGACAATCCAAGCGTTCCAAATATGCAAGTGATCATTCTATCGAAAGATGGCCGAAATCCCTCATACGTCACAACGAAGTGGTGAGTTCAATCCAAAACGATCGCTACATTTCCAAAAAGTTCTTATGGGCCCAAAACGGACACCGTGTGCAAAAG
>NW_019246493.1:0-1456 GCF_002742605.1 Olea europaea var. sylvestris
AAAAAAGGTTTAAAGCGAAAGCTATCAATTATGGTGTATTATTTTCAATAGTACTATTCTTTGTCCTCCTTATTTTGTTTCGACTTCTTTCATTCATGTGGGAGATTGTTAAAATTTATGGGGTAATTTTTATAGGTGTGAATTGAAAAAATCTCAATTGGTACGATAACTAGCTGTGACTATAAATGCAAAGGGTGTATAGCAAAGATTCATTTTTGTTTTGAAATGGGTGTGACTATTCAAAAAGGCACATTATGAAAAGTCACGACCTTTTGATAAGATGCAAATTAGACCATCAAATATAAAAATGTATGATACTAATGGTCTATATTAATTTATGTCCAAAGATGCAATTCATTCGAACATACACTTCAAAATTTATAAATAGGAGCATCTAATTCCATATTTTCTAAACAAATCCAATTTAAGAAAAAATTGATTTCTAAATTCTCTCATCTCTTCAAAATAATTTGTTGCTTTTATTTTGCTAACTTAAATTCTATCCTAATTATTTTTCATAATTTAATTTTTGTCTGAGCAATTTTAGTCCGTGTCTATTCAATTTATAAAGAATACTATCAATACTTTCATTTGCCAGATAAAACTAATATTGTGTTATATTAGTTTTGAAAGATGCCTTATATCTTGGGAGACATTCATTCGTTCGATTCTATTAGCATTAATACAGGAGACGAAATCTACTTCAAGAAGATTTGCAATCGCGTATCTTGATTCATGTTATTTCATTCTTATTTATACAATTTTCTAAATGACGGAAATACATCATTCTGCTTGATTTTCATGAATGTATCTTGATTTTGATAAGTAGACATTCTATCCGATATCCGATAAATTGAACAAATAAGTCACGATCTTAGCATAATTGCATACTCGATTTTAGTTAGTCCTTGTTTGTCACCCATCATTTGAGAAACTAAAGAGTTTTGAATAGTATTTTTTGAAGAATGTGTGGTTAAAAAATAAAGAAACTTCATTGATTCTGTGTAGAATATTTTATTATGTGAATGTGTGGCAGAAAACAACACTGTAGCAAATAATTTAAAATTTTGAGGGGGGCCCTTAATAGAATATAATTCATGAACCAATTTCCAACAGAAGATGATGAAGAAATGGATAAAATCAGTGTACATCAACTGGATTCAATAAGTTTTCTTACTATTTCCATTTTTCTTTCTTTGATTCATGGTGTACTGCAATTCATTTATGTGTTTTTATAATTGGATAATGGATTAATTTGCTAAGTTAGGGCAACCATGTAACTTATTATATATATTCTATTTCAAATCAAGTTTTGTTATCCAAGTACTATTTTTTGCTTTCAGATGCCTGATTAAATTTTAGAGGATATTTGACACCCATTTTTATGAAAAATGAATTTTAAAATAGTAGATTGATGGAGAGTGTGTGGATAAAAAATAAGAATTTTTTTAATTTA
>NW_019246494.1:0-1456 GCF_002742605.1 Olea europaea var. sylvestris
GTTGTGAGTTCAATCCAATAGGGTCGCTACATTTCCGAAAAGTACTTATGGGCCCAAAACGGACACCGTCTGCAAAAGTTACGATCATTTTCTTCGAAGGTCGACAATCCAAGCGTTGCCAATATGCGAGTTGTAATTCTTCAAAAAAAGGAGGAGAACCCTAATACGTCATTACGAAATCGTGAGCTAAACCCAAAACGGTCGCTACATTTTCGAAAAGTACTTATGGTCCAAAAAACGGACACTGTCTGCAAAAGTTATGCTCAATTCTTCGAACGTCGTCAGTCGGAATATGCAGGTGCACGTTCCTCAAAAAATGGTCAAAATCCCTCATACGTAATGATGAAGTTTTGAGTTCAATCTAAAAGGGTCGCCACATTTCCGAAAAGTACTTATGGGCCCAGAACGGACACCGTTTGCAAAAGTTATGCTAATTTCTTCGAAGGTCGACACTCCAAGCGTTCAAAATATGCGAGTGGTCGTTCTTCAAAAAAAGGACGAAAACCCTAATACATCATTACGAAACCGTGAGGTAAACCTAAAACATTCGCTACATTTTCGAAAAGTACTTATGGTCCCAAAAACGGACACTGTCTACAAAAGTTATGCTCAGTTCTTTGAACGTCGTCAGTCCGAATATGCAGGTATACGTTCCCCAAAAAATGGTCAAAATCCCTCATACGTCACGACGAAGTGGTGAGTTCAATCCAAAAGGGTCGCTACATTTTCGAAAAGTACTTATGGGCCCAAAACGGACACCGTTTGCAAAAGTTGCGCAAATTTCTTCGAAGGTCGACACTCCAAGCGTTCCCAATATGCGAGTGGTCGTTCTTCAAAAAAAAGATGAAAACCCTAATACATCATTACAAAATCGTTAGCTAAACCCAAAACGTTCGCTACATTTCCGAAAAGTACTTATGGTCCCAAAAACGGACACTGTCTGCAAAAGTTATGCTCAGTTCTTTGAACGTCGTCAGTCCGAATATGCGGGTGCACGTTCCTAAAAAAATGGTCAAGTCCCTCATACGTCACGACGAAGTTGTGAGTTCAATCGAAAAGCGTCGATACATGTCCTAAAAGTACTTATGGGCCCAAAACAGACCCCGGCTGCAAAAGTTACGCTCATTTCTTCGAAGGTCGACAATCCAAGCGTTCCCAATATGCGAGTGGTCGTTCTTCAAAAAAGGGATGAAAACCCTAATACGTCATTACGAAATCATGAGCTAAACCCAAAACGGTCGCTACGTTTCCAAAAAGTACTTATGGTCCCAAAAACGGACACTGTCTGCGAAAGTTATGCTCAATTCTTCGAAAGTCGTCAGTCCGAATATGCAGGTGCACGTTCCTCAAAAAATGGTCAAATCCCTCATACATCACGACGAAGTTGTGAGTTCAATCCAAAAGGGTCGCTACATGTCCGAAAAGTACTTATGGGCCCGAAACGGACACCGTCTGC
>NW_019246495.1:0-5303 GCF_002742605.1 Olea europaea var. sylvestris
CAACCTATAAATCACCAAAGAACCCTTTCGATTGTGCGTCCCGTACTTTCCAAAACTCTGGAATTCTTTTTCCTCCGCGTGGACCACCAAGAACAAATCTTGTTCCGGAACAACTGGAACTACAAGTTATCTCTTCCCAATTTCAGAACTCTAAATGCTTATTAGAGACTATAATGAATTTTTCATGTTTGATCTAATGAATTTTTGTGTTTTGATCATTAGTCGAAGCATAGGAATAATAGAACAATGTTTGATCTTCAAAAGATGTTCTTTTGACTGAAAGTTTAGCTTAATCAATAATGAAATAATGTTTGGGATGAATTATGAAGAATTGATCAAGTGGTTGAATCAAGAGATCCCTGAATGGTTTGTATCTTCAATAATATGATCTCTAATGTGAAATAATGATTCAACACACTTTGGGACACACAGATACTCGAGTATTTATAACATGAAGAATTTGAGGTTGAATCGAGCTGAAAAATGAGCTTAAAATTGCAAACTAGGGTTTTCTAGACGTTACTACTGCTTGAATGCTGGGTTGGCGTGTTGCGAGCAGTAAATCCGCAGCTCGAGCCCTAGCCTTGCGCTCAGCGAGCGGGGATGTCCTACTTTGAGATCTCGAGCTCGTTCAATGACTAGTTTTCCGTCAATTTTTTTTACTTGGTTCTTATTTGACATTTTTGACTCCTTCATTACTTATACTATTAATCCACAACTATTTTGACTTTAATTACAACTCAATAACACATAATTTTGGAAGCTGAAATATAGCCAATCACAATTTGGTTCTAACAATACTTGCTTCTATTTTCCTTTTCCTTTTCCTTTTCCGTTTCACTTTTTTATTGTTTATCGCTATTTTTATAACTTGTTTCAATCCATTTCTTTATTAAAATATATATTTTTAATTAAATTATAAGATTTTATATAAGAAAGACGAACTATTTAAATTTAAATATATTGATTTCTTGTTCACTCTTTAAAGGTATGAAATTATTTTTATTTATTTAACTAAGGTGACTTAAAATTTTTATTCTTTTAAAAATATTTTTGTATTACGTAGAGAGGGGAAAGGGAATTGTGGAAACCACCACCTCATATGGGAACTTCATACGGTTGTAATAAACCTACTTGAATTCTACTTTTAGTAAAAAAATTCAAAAGGTTTTTTGAATTCTATGAAAGTCTATAAAGTTTTAAAATGATAGTCTATAGAAGTTTTTGTATACAAATTTTTAAAAGTCCACGAAATTCAGAAAAAAGTCATTAAGTAAAAAAGTTCATAAAATTTTTTAAAAGTCCAAATGGAATGTATCCCTCAAAATAATATTTTATGAATGATCATTGTACCTTTACAATCCTAATTGTATCCTATAAATATGAGATTTTAGTTCTCTACGAAGTACACACAAAGCAATTAACTTCTCTATTCACATTTTCTCTTTAATTTATAATTAATTAATTATATTTCTTTTCTGCAATATACTGCTAATTCTAAGAGTAATTAGCACATAAACTTTTTACTATTATTGTGGAAAACGTCACCACTTATCATTTTTTGACATTTTTATCATCATTTCCACATTTCATTGAGCAAAATATCATTTTCATCAATTTTCTCAACTCAAACTTGTGAAATGGCGAATATATTCTTCTATTCAAATTTTTTTTAAAAAAAGAATTAATTGTAATCATAGTTTCAAAATTCAAAAAAAAGTTCAAACAAGTCCTAAATAAATTATTAAAAGGGTAATTAGTACATAATATCCTATCTTTCACTATTATTATGAAAAACGACCATGCCTTTAATTTTTTTCTGACATTTTCACCCTTAATTATACATTGAATTGTGCAAACCATTATTTCTATCCATTTTAATCAAATTTTTTTAATAAAAGCTATGAAATGACGAATATTATACCATCATATTTAAATAACAAAGTAAAAAAAATTATTTTTTTATTTTTTAATTTTGTAATAATTTATTTGAGATTTGTTTGCACTTTTTTCTAAAAAAAATTAATTTAATTTTTGATTGTTTAATAATTTA
Organism: Olea europaea var. sylvestris; assembly: GCF_002742605.1. Taxonomy (NCBI): domain Eukaryota; kingdom Viridiplantae; phylum Streptophyta; class Magnoliopsida; order Lamiales; family Oleaceae; genus Olea; species Olea europaea. The sequence continues at coordinate 2,054 of NW_019246495.1, forward strand.
TTTGGGACTCGTTTGCTTTTTAAGAAAAATTGAGACTATAATTGCAATTAATTCTTTATTTTTTAATTTAAATAGGAGAGTATATTCGTCATTTCATAACTTTCTATTGAAAAATTGGATGAAAATTAATAAAAGGATGATTTGCGCAATCAAATGTGTAATTAAGGGTGAAAACATAAAAAATGAAAGGTTTGGATGTTTTTCACAATATTAGTGAAAAGTAGGGACCTTATGCGCTAATTACAATTTTACTAATTTATTTAGAACTCGTTTGTACTTTTTAAAAAATTTGAGAATATTATTGCAATTAGTTCTTTCTTTTTATTTTGTTTTATTTAAATAGAATAATATATTAATCATTTTACAACTTTTAATTAAGAAAATGGATAATAATGACCTTTGTGCCCTATGAAAGATGGAAATAAGGGTGAAATGTCAAAAAATGAAAGGTAAAAACATTTTTCACAATAGTAATGAAAGAGAAGGATGTTATGTGCTAATTACCCCTAATTATAACTATGTGGAGGCAAGTTCTTTTAGACATTGACCTTCAATATTTATAGCTATTAAAGTGTGAAATTTATTTTTATTTATAACTAGGAGAAGTTATAATTTTTTATTTTTTTTTATTTTTTTTATGATTACACGGTTGTTATTCCTATGTGAAGTCACTCTAGTGAAATCTTTATGTGTGTGTGTATATATATATATATATATTTATGTGTGTATTATAAAATTAAGTCATAAATTTGACACCTTAATCAGATTTTTAAAGGCTAATTTTGACAGCCCTCATATTGCTTTTCTTGCACTTCATATAAATGTATGATAAATTGTCACACTACTCTCGATATAATCAATTGCTCTTTCTTAGTACATTTCAGTGACATTATTTATACATGCATGGTTCCCTAAGTAAAATTATTAAATATACAAACAACAACAAAGTGAGTTATAATTTTTTTAATGATCATAACTTATTACGTGATTTTAGTATAAGTTGGGAGAGTAATGATGAATGAAACATTTTACTTTGATGATTTGGCTGAATTGTGATTTTTTAAGTAGTCATAACTTTTCATGTGAGATTTTCGTTAGACATGTCAGCAATGAGGGAAATAGAATTTGATGACTGATGGATTGAGTACAAATGAACAAATTTCAGTAAGTACTGTGAAGTATTTTGAAGTTTAATGAGTAAATAGTGATCATACATAAATTGGATGAATAATAAAATATTTAACTCTGTTTTATGAGGTATGTTGTGTAGAAATTAATAAAATCAAAATAAAAAAAAAAAATTCAAAAGCGATAAGAATAACATCTTAGGTTGGAGGCAAGATCTGTTCTTCCATGGGCGAAATGGCAAAAAAACACTTTTTAAGGACATGATATGAGCGTAAAACGTAGCTTTTATCTTGTTTTGGAGTCGAACAACTCTAAAATTCTAACAAATTATTTCGTTTCTTTCGATGTTATAATCCTAAATTATAATAATTTTTATGAATTTGAACATTCACTCTAAATTTCTAGACATTTGCTATATAATTGCACAACTATAAGTTAGGTCCCTGGTTTCAAACTTAAAATTTTTGATAGGTCTAGACATAGTCCGATTTGATTTGTCTCTAAAGAGAATCAAATCAAACTAAAATTTCTGGAAATTTAGTAAGTGAGATCGTCAGATCCAAATTTAATTATGGAAGTTTGATTGCATTCAATTCCGTATTATAATCAATTTCTTTCTTCTTCTTTTTTATTTTTTTATTATTTTTTATTTTTTATAACAAGACTATATTAATCAAACCAATTATATATTCAATTTTAACGCATGCAAAATAATATATTCCAATTTAAAATATCCAAATAACAATTTGTCTAATAAGATACATTCACCACTGTATACAACTTACCAAAAATTAAATAATAATGCTAAAACATCGATAATTCCATCAAATTGAATCCTTTGCTTTAGCCTTCAAATCTATATAAACAAATGAAATAAGAAGTTAGGGTGTGTTTGATTGCGAGCATGAAATTTGTATGGAAAGAAAATAGATTATAGGCTATTAAATTGCTTAGAACTTATTTATATGAAAATTATTAATTAAATAAGTTTGATTGATTTAATTTTGAACCTAGAAAAATATTATACTCGTTCATTTTTTATTAATGGGTAGATGAGAGAGAATTGATAGATAAGAGATAGAAAGAAAGAGTGGATTATCAGGAAAATAAAATCTCACTCCTCTTAAAGAAAATATTTTTCTTGATTTTGAAGAAAATATGGTTACGTGACTAAAAGTAGGAAAATATTTTCCATGGAAAAAAATGTGAATCAAATAGTTCAAAAGTAGAAATTTGAGGTGGAAAAAACACACATTTTTCATGGAAATAAAATATTTTCAAGTATTGCTAGTACTTATCAACCATTTAGATGAATCATCCATTGCTTGATTTGTCACACTAAGAAACTTTACAAAAAATAATTGAAAAAACACGATTAACAAACATAAAATAATTTGGCTTGTTCAATATTGAAAAAAAAATAGAGAAAATCAGTTTTTATTTAGTTCTTCGTCTAGAAACTGTGAGCAGAACAAACCTGTCGATTCTTGATTCTAATAGTCATTCTGATATTTAATTTGAGAAGTACTTGATCATACTGCTCGATTCAGTTCAATTCGAGAGTTTTGTCCAACCTTAATTTTTGGATTTAAAACATTTACTTATCAATAAATAAGCAAGTTTTAAATAAATCATTTCTTATGTTCGTATTAGGTAATCTCTACTTTACATGTCAAAAATAGCAACTAAATATGAGATTAAATCATGTGCCTATGTTAATTTCTGTTATGTGCTAACGTTACGTTGCACACTAAAACCCAAAACCTCTGCCGACGCTGTTGTCTGCCTTCAAGTAGTCTCAACGCTCAATGAATATTGAGATCGACTCCATTGCATCAGTATAAATTATTTTTCTGATTAAGTGTAATAAAGAAAAAAAAATCAAACAATGTTTAGAAAATAAAATAGGGAAAATTGTAGCCGAGATATCAAACTTTTCGTTTATTGATAGACATGACCCACACCTTTCATTTGTGCCAACCACAATATGAAACCTTTCAAAAACTTGCAATTGAAATCCAAATGAATGGAAATTGTTAGCTTGATTGTTATTGACTAAAGAATTAACACCGATCATAATTTTGACTAATTTTAGAAGGATAAAATGGTAACTTAACATTTT